>NW_003526941.1:2098555-2181768 GCF_000181795.1 Trichinella spiralis
CCAAAATCACAACACAATACTAACAACAACAACAACAACAACAACACCATATATATATATATATATATATATATATATATATATATATATATATATATATATATATATATATATATAATGCCCATTTCCAAGCTGAATATTATAATAAAGAATAGTAAAAATGTATACTTTTGAAAAAGAAAGGACTCTTGGTACATTCTGTACGTTCTCGTTGGCCAAGAAGAGTCGGCGTACCAGGCAGTGACCGGGTAGCATCAGTCAAAGTGGAATTATCAAGTGCAGAAGCGAGCTGTCGAACTCGTTCCGCTATAGTCGGTCCGACAACACTGATACGCCTATTCGTAGGAGCTACTGGCCGAGCTGGTGGTGCTTGTTCACCGTTGATCATTCTCTTTCCTCCTTCGTCCAATTCAACTGCTATCACAATAATAATAATAATAATAATAATAATAACAATAATGATAAGAAGAAGAAATACATGGATAAAAATTCAACGGTACCTCTAATGGATGACAATGACTGCCTATCGGTCGAAATTTCATCTCCATCACCATGCAGACTCTAAATTTGCAATAAATAAAGTTTCACAACATTTCAAGCTCCAGTCAAGGGGTAATGAAAAAACAAGAGCGCAAAAATGCAATTTTAAAACTTAAGCACTTTGGTCAGCAAAGAGTCGGCAGAGATTTCGACACTTTCTGGTGTAGCCAACGGCGCCGAGGGTCGAGTGATCGCTACGTTCCTTCTACCAGACGACGATGACAGCGACGGATTAAAAGAGCATCCACTTTCGTTCAACGAATCAAACGACGACGTCGACGGACTGGCCAATGGCCGTCGACTGGATAACTCTTGACTGTCTACCGTACTGGCCACAGCTTGGATGCGACCACCGCCGTACAACCCGGCTAAACTGTTCAAATGACGCTGATCTGATCAAAATAAAAATAATGTAAAAAATACACACGTCACAATTCAACAATAACAACAAAACAGCACGATGATGCTGATGAGAAACCAACAAAAGTCAATAAAGTTTGCAATTTTATCGAAAATCTTTTCATCAAAAATCCAACTCTCCCCGGCTAGCTAAATCCAGCCGCAATAACAACATTCGTTAGCGGCTTGTTGGCTTGGACGAAAACACGAAAAGAAATGCCTGAATTAGATCTTCGCATTGCCATTATACCAGTAGTATTTATTATAATCCAAATCAATTTCAATTTATGCAAATAAAAAAAACTAAAATAATGCATTCCATGTTTTGTTTTTTGTTTGACTTTAACTAAAAAATAAAAACGTGCAACTGAAAACTGAAAATAATTTATAACAGCAAAAGAGCAAATATATAATCATGCGATGCGACTACTGCTGCTATCAGAAAACATAAAACTCATTGAATTGTTCCACTCTGTTCAAAAATGAATTTAAAAGGAAATAAAAATGAATAATCACACTTACTAGATGGACAACTGTTCTGGAAACGTTCTGAATATGGTGAAGTAGAATTTGAGGATGCAAATGCGCTTTGTTGTTGTTGTTGCTGCTGTAGACCGTTCGTCAATGCGGCATCGGAAGGAATACCACTCCAGAAGGAAGACAAGCTCATGTAATCCGGCTCTTTTGTCTCCAGAAGCTGCTCTTCCACTTCCACTGCTTTTGCTTGTTGTTGTTGTTGTTGTTCAACGTTTGCTGTCCTCTGATCGAACGACTGTCGACTGGTGGTGCTTGTTTCGGACGACGCATATGGAATAGGAGAAGTAATGTTCATTACATAAGATCTAGAATATTCGTGCGTGTTCCTGGTGTCGGACTTGCGCAGCCAAATATCTTCATAAAATGACATGTACGCACTAGCTGAAACAGAAGAACAGAAAATAAATTCGGCTAATCAACGAAAATCGATTATAATTGAATTCAAATTTCAAACATTCCACACAACATGTAGTAAGCACGTCAAGCATGCATGCAGAAATCTTTCCCACTGAAACACACTACTGCCACTACTACTACTACAATTCTACATTTGCACTGAAATAAAATCAACAGTGGAGTGAAGCCCATTTTTCTACATATAATTATTTGTCAGTCATTGCTTTATGTTAAATAAAATAATGTCGTCATGGGCTGCGTATCGATTGAAATAAAAATTACATTGATCATATTATAACTAGGAAAATAAGATGAAAATCACATGAGCTCATAAAGTAAAACATACCACAATGATGAACAAAATAAAGTTAAAGTATAAAAAAACAAATCAAGCATCAGAAAAAACAAATCGACAACAACTTTCGCTTCAAACAGCTAAACAGCTGCACAACCAAAGCACTACAACTCAAAAATTGCAAAGCTTATTTCAAAAAAACTAAACTAAAACAACAATAACACATGAGAAGAAGGACAGAAAAGAAATGCATGGCAGACACAAGGTTTGAAGAATTTCGTTTGAGATGAAAAGTAGAGTCGAGCAAAGCTCGCTGTCCTTCTTCCCCTATGGCGCAACAACAGCTGCCAATAGCCAATCTCCCGCAGACAAATGACACCAACAATAAATGACCACGTTTCCGTTTAAAATTCAAAAACACGTTTACACATAATCGCGCAAATGATTAATCTGAAAATATTTTCTAAAAATTCCTAATCTCAATCAATGCCACAGTACCAGTAGCATTGGAATCAAATTACCTGAATTTCAAGAGAAAGCAATAATACCGTAATATAATATACCAATGTATAAAGTTAGTTTTTTTTGATTAAACAATTACTGAAAAGCAAACAATACAGACTAAAACATCAGACCAAATATTTAAAAAAATTATCATACGTGCTTGTTCGTTGGTTCGCGAGACAGTGATAAAACGAGCGCCCAGTTCGTCGGCTAGTCGACTGCCTTCGACGATGAAGCTGTTGGTCTGTTGATCAGAGAAGAAGTCGACCACTTCTCCGACGGCAACCAGCATCAACGGAATCGAATGAGGCAATCGCTGACTCAGGCACCTGGAGTAAAAGAAATAAGCAATTTAAAATATACATATATGCAAATAAATAAATAGAAATAATTGCTTTTCTCTATTCGAATAACAACTAGCTTACAGCAAATGGGCAAGTGAAGCACGTCGCTTGGCCGAATAGACGAGCACGTAACCGTCGAAAAATTGCCTACGCAACGTTGCTTGAAGGGCTTGATGATACGAGCCGACTGTGGCAGTGGCAAGCAGACGGCCGGACGTGTTTGGCAAAAACGCTTCAACCCGTACCCTGACAGCGCCGGCTTCGGCCAGAGGACCTGAGCCGGAACCGTTCAAACACAACGACCACAACGACGTGGAAAATGAACAGTCGGCTTGGCTGCGAGTTGGCGCCTCCAGACGACAACAGTTGTGCGAATACAACAACGGATTCAACACCGTAGCTGGATCGTAATTGTCGCCGCACATCATGCAGACAAAAAAGTTGGCCATTCTCTGCCCGCCTGGTGATCTCGTCGACGAAGTTGAAGCGGTCGAACCACGACCGGGATACTGCTCCCCAGCGACGCAAACCAACGAACTCAAACAGCGGTACATCTGCTGACCTGTCAGCAAGCCGCCCAGATGACGACGACACTCTTGATTTTGACCAACGCATCCAGTGAAATCACGCTGCTGTTGTTGTTGTTGTTGTTGTTGATGGTGGTGGTGTTGTAAGCCAATAAATTGAACCTGAAGAGGTTCACAAAAGCGAGCCCCTTGCTGTTGCAACAGCGGCATGTCATCCAAGTGAGCCGGATCGCCAGCAAATACAACCACTGCCGGTAGTCGATAGGAGAGATTTGGAGCTGCTGTATCACTGCCGAGCAAGTCAATGTCCAGCAATGTGTGCAAAATAAAATGGCGCATAACCGCAAAGGAAGCTTTGCAAGAATATGGAACAATCACCCCTGGCGGAAATAAATTTCTCATCATATTTTAAAAGTGAATATTTCAGAGATAACATTTTCATACCGTTTGCTTCAGTCTCGTTAACAATAGAAAAAAAACGAGAAAAATCACACTCGGCTACACATTGAAATTCCACTGACAACGTCGAACCGTGACAATCAAACAGACCCTCTGAAAGATATACCTGAAATAAAATACAAATTTACATTATACATTTTTTCGTATGTTCTGACAAAATTAACAATAATGCATGCCATTTTTACCTGAAATTCCCTTTGAATTTGATAAATCAATGGATCTCTGCCAGCAATCAACAATTTCACCTGATCGTTTACAATTGGATAAAATATATTATAATAAGGTATGGCAAATTCGGCGGTTGAAGATTGACTTCAAAAAAAAGAACAAATAAATTATCAAATACCAAAAAAATATTTTATTTTTCCTACCTGGTCAATTTGACGGCAAGCCATTGGCGCGCCAACGTGTCCATGCAACGTGGTTTCAACGGACAATGTTGGCAAGACGGTCGATGGATAAACATTGCATATTTCTGTATGGCACTGTCTCGCCACTGATACAGACGATTCATCACCCTGTACCTGTGATCCTCTTGAAGACGTTCGTGAACGAATCGACAATCCGAATCGGACATTTCAGGCCCAGTCTCTGTCAAACTTTCGTTCAGTCTCAACAACGACACCGCCCTTCTTGAATACAATACACTGACAAAAACGTCCACCTTTTCCAACAACAATTCAATAAAATCTTGCCTAGCTCGTTTGATCAAAACACGCTAAACAAATATCAACATGTTAATAAGGTGTATATTTATTTGATTGTTTCGAAAAACTTTGCTTTACCTGATATTGATCATAAACTGCTTGCAAATCAACCTCTGGCAAAGATTCGAAAGGTTCTTTGCCCATCAAGAATAATCTTACATCAGACAGCGGTTTACCAGGCGTCACCTGACTACAGTTGGCTAGCAACTGCGAAAAATCGTTGAGGAGCCTTGAAAATTGGAAAACATTTCAATCAGTAATGCATACGCATATGAGAAATGAAGTAAGTACTTTTTTCTTGCACTTCTTGCTTCTAAATAAGCAAAATGCTGTCGAAAACAAGCTTCCGCTTCTGGAGTATAAAGAATATCCGGCGATAGTCGATCGCCAATATCATCGGCATTTGAATCGAGGCGAAAAATTTCACCATAATACGGCTGATTTTGCATGTAACAAACAATATCATCCCAACTTCTGCAAATGTAGGAAAAGATGAAAAAAGTGAAGCTGAAACGAGCGCACACTTATTGGAAAACTTACTTTCCACAACAAGCTGAAGAATCGGGTAAAAGTTTCAACAAAGCATCGGGCAGTTTTCGAAGCTCACTCTGGCGACGCTGTTGTTCGTAAAAAGAATACATTTCGGCTATGTATTGTTCAAAAATGGATTTCGCTTTCACACGACCACACAAATCGCAAAAATGTTCAAAATCCGGCTCATCTGACGATAAATAAGATGATGACAAATGAAACTAAGCTAAACTAAGCTAAAACTCACTGCTGAGCACTTGGCAAAGATGAGACCAAGTCCACCGGTGATTGGGAACTGTCTTTCGAATAGCTTGCAAATAGGCGGCCGTGGCAACATCAATAATCTCCTGCCGACGCCTGACTGCATCGTTGAACTGCGTCAAGCGTGGTCTTGCACGGCTACGATCTGCCAAACAGATCAACACCAGGAATGGAACCTCGACATTGACACCCAGGTGAGCAGACGTTTCGACCAACGGCGCCAATGAGCGCAGTTCCCGCCTTCCAAGCAGTCGGTCCAACGCTTTCAAGCTTCTCTCGTCGGCTCGGTCGTGTTTTGTAGTGGCCAACACCACGGGCTTTTTGGTCTTCAACGCATTTTGCAGAACTGCAAGCACAAATTCGCACTGCCGTTCGGCACTTCTACCAGCTACTGAACTGACATCGAACACGCATACAAATCCATCCACGTTCGTTCGACCTTCGGGCAATGTTCGTTGTTCATAATCATGTTCAACACCTTCAACACACACACACACATACATATATACAAATTTGCATAATATAATATAATATAATATAATATAATATAATATAATATAACCCTTTTCCACTCTTAAAATCATGTGAATTTATTAACATGCATTTCTTAATGTTCAAATATATGATGATCACTAAAAAACGCAAAACTATATTTACGAAAACAGTGAAATAATAAATTCTCAAGGAAAACTGTAAAGTTGCTTTGCAACAAGCAAACATGCATATATATATATATATATATGTATATACAAGGACGCCAATAAAGATGACCCAAAATTGAATCGATCAAAACTGCAAATCACACAAAAAGCTTTAATTAAAGGTTACGCATAATGTATGACATTATACGACCAGTTTTCGGCACATTCCTACAACAATGCAATGCACGAAGTGTCAAAATTGGTAACAAATTATTAATAAATGAAAACAAAACAAGACAATAATAGCAAAAGTCCAAATATGCAATTGATTGTTTAAAATAATAAATATTATTCAACTTTTTATAAAATTTTGTACACTGTCATTTTAAAATTAATCATCATGCGAGACAAAAATAGTAGTTCAGATGTTCAACCAAATAAGAAGTTTTATATAAAAATGAAAGAAGCCAAAAATAAATAAACAAACATATAAAAGCATCAAAAGCCCAAAATGTGTGAAAATTTTGACACGCATCACCAGTCGAAAAATGCTTTATCGACTGATTAGCACCGACATAAAGCAAGCAACAAGAGAGAGAAATTCAATGAGCCGAAACAAATTGCCGCTTTTTCAATCGGAAAAAAATTCATAAATGCAATATCAAAACGTTTGCAGCTTGTTTTTTTTATTCATGCAACAATTCTCATAACAAACCATCAATCATATTTACTTTTCATAATATTTTTTCCATTTTCTCATTTCTATTCAAATCAAATTTGCAAGATGATATGAAAAATTCATCGAATCCACTTTGTTTGATAATTTTCAATTTTTCAAATGAGATGAAGAAGAAGAAGAAGAAGAAGAAAAGCATTACTGATAAATCAAACGATGAATAATAGAAATAAGCAACACAATAAACGCCCAGACGAGACGAATCAACAAAATAACCCCCCCCCCCCATTTACACACAACAACGTTTCACTTTAAATCATGTTTGATTTGAAAAAGAAAAATATTCATACATTAAAATCATTACAAAAGTATAGAGAAGAAAGAAATACCGCTTCTTCATCTACTTTTTATTTACATAACGCATTCCTCAGTTGATTGTAATCAGCTTATCGAGATGAATCAGTTTCAATTGTTAAACAAACATGGCCATGGCTGAGCAATTCAAACAACGAATAAGACACTTGCAATCAACGTGAATGTAGAATAAATCTACATTATTATTCCCTTCCAATAACCTCAGCGAAAGCAGTTGCGAAAAATTGTCCACTGCAATACAAAATACCTCACTGATTATGCACATGCATCCCTACCCCTCAGTAGACAAATATGAACCATTGAAACGTAATGGAGATCGAGTGAGTGGATGTTGGAATTCGGAAAAGGATTGAAATGATCAATTCAACTTACCTAGTTGGTCTTTGCAAATGTACATTAGCTTGTCTGGTGAATGGAGCTTCAAAGCTGTACTGCGCTTGGGGTAGGGTTCACGTTGACTGGCGCTACCTCTGAGCGGTTGAAAAGCTTCGTCGTCGACAAATTCGGTCTGTTCGACTATACGAAACGCCAACTCGGCACCGCTTTCCACAAGCATCGACCTCTCGCCCCAGTAGAGCCAGTGGTCGTTGTTCACCACCCGGCCGCCGAAATCCACTGGCGACAACGCGCTTATGTGTTCTGCGCAGTAGTCGTCTTCCAGAGGTCTGACGAATCGATTGCAAAGGCAAGATTTACCAACACCGGCCACACCCTTTTCCCGTTCCGAACCGCTCAAGCCGACCACGGCGACGGTAAACAAACGGCCGCCGTTCACGTTGGTACCCGAACTGTTGCTACTGTTGCCCTGCAAGCTGCCGCTGGCCGTCGCTGTGGAGCATGGCAAGCTCACGTTGCTGCCCAGTGGAGCAACTTTCTTCTGCATTGAACGACCAGCCGGCAGGCGCCTGCTCGCCGCCAGCAACCGCTCCTCCTGCTCGGATGCACCGCTGCTCATCCAATCGTCGCTCCTCAACGTTCGCGCATTGCCTGTTAACAACGTCTAAAAAATCTAAATATTGAAGAAAAAAAAGGCATTAAATGATCAACATACTGAATAACAAAAAATTAATGATTATCAGATTTTGTTTTCTCAATTTGAATAGTGGATGTTTAGCAAGAAAAAAAAACTCAGTCTGTCTGCAGTGTGAGAAAGTACACTACACCGCATAACAACAAAGAATGCAAAACATCACACCACCACCACCACCACCAGCAGCAGCAGCAGCAGCAGCAGCAACTTGAACTTGTTCATAGGAGCGGTTATGCTGTCCTGTGACGACGCAACCGGTATTGCCTTGGTCGACAAGCACAACCGGAATAGCATTGCCTACAGTTTACCAAAATAACGGCCTGACTAATTTGGTTAGCTATAGTAAAGAAATGAAAGAAAAATATTCAAAATTAATTTGAATATGAAAAATTAACAGATGAAGATAACAGAAATATGAATATTTGAAGAAATACAATACAATCCATTGTAACAACATGCAGTGTGAATGAAACAATAAAATTGAAACAACAACAATAAAAAATCTAAAATTAGCTTTTTTATGATAAAAAAAATAAATAACTTCTCTCCTAGGTTAAAAATGCACTTGTGTTGTAATTGTTTAGCATAAAGTGGAATGAAGAATGTAGTAAGGAACGAGAAGTGAAGAAAGATGGTGAAAAGAAGGGGGAAAATGGAGAGGGAGGGGAGGGGGGAGAGAGAAAGCGAAGAGAGGAGAGGAGAGGAGAGAAGAGAAAGTAAGAAAAGAGAACGAAGATTGAATAAAGAGACAGACGCTTTTGCTTGACAACTGCAAGCACGCAAGCAAAGCGAGACAGCCAAGCCACGTCATCATTATTATCATCGCTTGCGCGCTATTTCAACCGATCGAAGCCTGCCGGCAAGCAGGAAGCAAAATTTTTCTCTCTTCCACTGGTCGGTCCACTTGGATTCATCATTCATTGTTCTTGCAACAGCTTAACAGCTGGTTGATCACATTTTCATATTTATATTCCATTCGCACATATTATCTCTTCTTCTGTTTGTTCTCTTTTCAACCACAATCTTACATTCAATCGCATTGAAACAGATCATTTTATGTAAAATAATTAAACAATTTCACCCATTTTATAAAACAAATATGATAAAAGATAATCTTCGCTGGAAGTGAATTAATCATCTCAAAATGAAACGGCTACGCTACAGGCTAAAATATTCAAACGGCTACAACTAATTTGAACTGAACCATTAATTCAGTTTTCCGCGAAAACAAAAATGCTAATTAATAAAATAATCGGCAACAGTTTTGAATACATTTTTCAAATTAAATACTGCAAAATATGATGCAAGTGGACAAATCGTAGCTTCACAAATACTCCCCCTCCCCCCCCCCCCATCCTACCCCTCAACGCCCCCTCTCCACATTTTTCAACAATGCGTTGGATGTGAAAAATTTTTCTACCATTTTTTTCCTTTCCTTTTCAAGCTTCTTTTGTTTGTTCAAATTCAAATGTCAGCGAAGAAAGAAATTTGTCCTGGGAATCGATACGTGTCGCAATAAATCACAAATTCGACCGATTAAATTACGCTTCAATGGCACCATCGAAAGCTGGCAAAAGAAATGGCCAAGTGAAGTTGGCGCGACAGAAGCGCGCCACCGGATGCGCGGCTGTGGTGGTGGTGGTGGTGGTTTGCTTAATTCGTTATTTAAAGATGCTTCCAAACGAGGAAAAGCATCGATCTTCAAACGAGAAAACTTTCTGCCAAACAAGCAAAACCAAGCCGTTTGCCACTACATGCTCGAAAGAATGACCACCACTTTGGCGAAATTGAAAAACCACTGATGGAACAATAAAATAAAATTTTAAAAAAAGCCAAGTAAATTGACAAAATTGAAATTGAAAATGCCAGCCAAATCAGTCGACCGTAAAGTGATTCTGCGTCTCGTTGGGGCGTTGCATAATTTAACATTGAAAAAAAAACCTCTCAAAACTCATAAAACGTTTGCTCTTTAAATTCATTTTTTGAAACATAATTTACCAAACAAATCAATTGATCCTTTCATGCACCAAGCTTTCAAAAAAATAAAAATAAAATAATAATAGCTTTCAAACTGAAATCAATACTTCTCAAGATGACATGATTTAAAACGCCTCCTTTTATCTATAATTTCTGATACCTTTCACATTCAAAACTTGTCAATAGATCGAATTGCTTAAATGTAGTCTAATTTATTTATGATTTTTTTTCCAATTCAATACTAATTTTTCAAAATGTGTCTGGACGATGATGGAAGAAAACGACAGAACATATAATTCAACTGGAGAATATCATATGAATTAATTTCTTTTTTCATTAATTAATATTTATTTTGAAAATTATTATCAACTTTCCGCAAAACTTTCAAACTACTTCATAACAACTCTCTCCGTACACCACAGTATTTTCAAAAATGAACTTTACATTTCTAAAAAATAAAACAATCTCATCTAATAATTAATAAATTTAAAAAAAAGAAATACATAATTTAAAAATTAAATTTTTTCACTTCTTAAAATAAAAAAAAAACACATCAAATATTTGATGATGCAAATTACAACATTAATTACCTGAACATTTTTTAATTTAACTATTATAGTATAAAAAGTTGACCAATCATTCGATGAAATTTTCTCGCCGCAGCACGTGTTTCTTTAATCCTTTTAGCACACGTTTTAAAAGTTCGTTTCTTTTTACTATAGAAAAAGTTATGGAGAAGAACAGTGAAGAAATTGCTGTAATTCCCAAGGGGGATATTTGGCTGAACTGGCCTTGTTTGGGGGATCAGGTCACCAACATGCAGATCATCAACACCGGCAACAGGCCGCTTGCTTGGCAGTTAAGCTCGAATCATGAAGAGCGATACCAGTTCATGCCTTCGAGGGGTTCCTTGTTGGGCAACAGTTCGGTGAAGGTGTGCATTACGGTGAAAGCGTTTTCGTTGGAAGCAGAAAACTTGGAACTGATCGACGACGAGATCATCGTCCAGTGGGTTGAAGATAGAGAACAACGCGCCAAGTTCAATCCCAAACTGTTCGACCAGGCCAAAGCGAAGTGGAAATCGGTCCGCGTTCGTTACAATGCTTGAACTCGCCTCAGCTTATTATTATTGTTGTTGTTCTTATTTAACGCGATTATATATTTATTTATTTTTCGTTGTTTCATTTAAATTTCACTTTAAAACAAAATAAACATGATCTTACCTGATTGGCGATTGAACGAACGAACGAACGAACAATGTGCAGTTGAGTGTCGGGAAATGCTTGTATTTATGAAATTTCGTCTCCTGCAACCGACCGCATACGGCACTTGCTGACTGAAAATAAATGAAAAAAAACAATAAACAAACAACTGATATTACAGAGCGTTTCAGTAGAACGTGAATGAAAAGCTAAGAGCACGACGCGGTCGATAGAACGACAGCACAGACGTTGGCGAAGCATCATCATCTATATTTTCAGTCTGAAAATTTGTCAACCGCTCAAACCAGCTAACCAGACAATACGGGTCAATAAACGAAACAGTTGTCACGCTTTCCAAAGAGTGCGACCTCACCGACAACCGATGATCAAGCCCAATTCGTCCAGCACCGTATGCTTTTCACTCGTACCGTTATTTTCTTTTTCTAGTATTGTTTTCTTGTTTATTTGTTTGTTTGTTTGTTTTTTATGTTTTCCGTTTCACGACATTCGCTTTCGCAGTAGAAAGTGAAAATCTTTTCCACAGCCAATTGACGCGCTGTGTCTTGGAACCGACCAAGGCGATGCTGATGGCCGGCACAGATCAATTTTGCTCAATTTAAATAATCAACGTGCGAAACAACAGATCCAGACCAGCGGCCCAACGCGGCCAAATAGCTGGCGACGGTACGCGCGGGAGCAGCCCGAAAATGAAAATGCGTTCAAATCGATTGCAGCCAAATTCGTCCCGTATGTTCATGCACACCACGCGAGAACAGATTTATCTCTTTAAACTGAAATATTCAGCGCTCCTCAAACCACCGAGACAACCGCATACCATTCAGCTAATCAAATTCAACTCGTCACCGTGACCAGCAGCGTTGCAATTTCCAATTCTATTGGCGACCATTTAACCACTTTACAGAAAGGCGTTCAAATTAAGAATAATAAAGTCTTACATAAGTGATACTGTAGAATGTACCACTAATAAAAACAACTGTTTACAGTTTGCGAATATTAATAAAACATTATTCAACATAAAAACTCATATAAAATTTAATTTATTCATTAATTTTTTAATTTCAACAATTAAAATTATCAATTAATGAAATATAAGCGAAAAATAATGCACGCTTTGCAAGTTTGAATGCTGCATTCATTATTTATAAATAATTGCTAAATTTTAATTAAATTTATTTGATCTACATTTTATAAATTATTTTTACATGTAATTTCAAATGTAATTATAATTTAGACAATCATTATTTGATGTTATTTGATTAAAGTAAGTAGCACGGATATTCAATAATCTAAATATCGTTTATTTTTGCATTTTTAAGAATATTTAAAAAATTCAAAATTTCACTGCTTTGAATATATCATTTCAAATAGTTATTAAAGTCGGTTATTAAAAGAAATACAAAAATTCAAATAATTCTTGCTTTTCTTTACAGATTTCTGTAAATTTATTGATACCCTTTTTGTTTACATTGATTGTGGTTTCTTCAGAATTTAGATTTGTACCCCACTGTTTATATTTTGTCTCATGAAATATCTTTTTTTCAATGGACAGAAGCTTAATTATCGAAAGTTTAACTGGTTTACGTATATCATTGATAATGAGTTCGTCAGATTTGATTGTCAATATCAAACAACGTATTGCAGAGCTGCATGGTATGTCTGAAAATTTTCATTAATATATTAAAAGTGTATTGGATTTTCAAATTTAATGAGAAAAATATAAATTTATTTATTTCATTCTTATTACTTTTTGCAAATGAAATTGATCAATTTTTGCACAAAGTTTCTCATTAATCAAACATGTCAAGACTTTGATTAGTTTTTGCACGAATTGAAAATTTTTACTTATCAAATGAGAATGCATGTACTTTTTTCACTATCTATCACTTTTAAATAATTTTTATGCCTTACTTTTATTCTGACGCTAGACCGGTTTTGTTGCACTCTTTTACTCTGTTTTATCATGCAGAAATGATACTTTTCTAAGTAGACAATATTTTGCTGTTTAAATATGAATTGAATTTTAAATCTTTCAAAATTTATTTATGCATTTTTAAATAAATTATTAACAGTGGCATTTAAATGTATTTTTATATTGTATTAAAAAGGTAAATTTATTGTTGATATGGTAAATCTATTGGTTTTTCATAGATGCGACATAGACATTTTGTATGTTCATACAATTTTTGCATAATATTTCATTTAAGAAATTGGTCATTGCAGTTTCCTGTTTCTGCTACTTATTAAGGGAGACCATATTTTGATGATTTATTAAATAACAGTGGTGAGTTTTACCCAAAACATTACATGTTATTTGGAATTTAAGGTGTTGCAACTGCTTCACAATGTTTAATTTTTAATGGGCAAGAATTGGACGACTTGCAAACACTGGGTTCGGCTGGTATTTTGAACGGTTCATTTATTCGCCTTGTTCTTCGCTCGCGTTCTGGTCCGATGAGTATCGTAGCAAGTAATTTGACAATTATTTTAAAAAGAAATTATAAAAAAAGTTGTTAATGTTGTTTTAGTTCCTCCTTCACCTACTGCAAAGTCTGCCCTATGTACAAATACACCGAAAAAGTGAGTATACGTATGAAATGAATATATGTATTGTTTTCTAATGTGATATGAGTTGCAGCGGGAACACGAAAGACCAAAGTGAAGTTGACAAGCCAGAAGTGACCAAACGTTTAATGTTTAAGCCTGGCACGTTTTTGGAAGATGAAGAAGACGCCCCTTGCAGTTATTTGAATTCGGAACATAAGAAAGATTCTGGCCGTTCGACACAAGATAGCACTCGAACAATTGAGCGTATTCGAGTTTTACGCTCTGTAATGGATCGTATGCGTTTGCAAAGGATGCACAAACGCACGCAAGCGACGACCGGTAATTTTGGTAAAGTTCTTACGAATGCAATAATTATTGTATAATTGGTTTAGCCACAGAATCAGTAAAACCTACTTTTTCATGGCAAGGAGTGAATCGACCATTGTACCTTCGGGCTGCGTTGAATCCTGAAGACACAAGTGCTAAGGAAAGTTCTGCTGGTGAGACTGAATTTGAAGAAGGTTCAGAATTTTTTGGTATTGGTGAAAAATTGCCAAGCAGTCGTTTGCCCTTGCGTTTCAAAACAGGCGAAGGGAAGAGATCGTATATGAACTCTGGGGCGAGGTTTCTTCGATCGAACTTTTCTGATGCAAGTTTGTATTCGAGCTGTTCTGAAAATGAGCAAGACAGTTCACAGCCATGCTCTACATATTTCAAATTGTCCAAATCAACAGCAGCTCGAGGAGATCAAGTGGTAATTTTTTTAGTCTTTGTAAAGTTCATTTGCATTTCTAATTGAATTTATAAAAAAAGCAAAGTTTATATCACTATGTATATTACATTTGTAGTATTATAAATCACGAGGAACTGCCGCCTACAATCGCAAGTGCGGTCGTTGTTGTTCAGACGATGGAAGGTGTTGCGAATATAATGTTGAATTGCCAAGAACATCAAACTGTTGGATGCGGACACCAAATCCAGTGCATATACACACGGAAGATGAGGCCGATGATTTGGACGATGCAGCTTCGGATCCCTCTGATTTCAGCTCTGATATGGTAGTGGCGCATGTTTACAGACGTTGCAAAGTTCGCCGACGTGTGCATTCGTCAAAACCTTCTCACAAACGTGCGGAAGAACCGACTTCTGAAGAATTATTGGAGCATGGAAATGAAGAAAGCTCTGGGAATAGTTCCAATTTTATCGACTGCCGACTTATGGTTCATCTGAGAACCAAGGCATTGCGTTCGGCGGCCAGTAGCGGCGGCAAAGACAGCAGCCCCTGCGATAGTTCAAGCGATGAAATGGATTCTCTTTATTCAGAACGTTTTTTAAATGGTGTTTGTTCTGCATTGGAACGAAGTCGATTGACACCATCTCGAAAATATGTAAGTTTATTTATTTCTTTCATTATTTGTTACAATATATATATATATATATTGTTGTTTAAAAGTCCAATATATGTATTTTTGCATATCTTTTTTAAAGATCACTGCCGATGGTTCTGTAACTGCATCGACATCTACTGGTGTGAGCAACGTTGTACGTACAAGAAAACTGCCGCAGAGTTCTCAGTCACAACAGCGTTGTCACATGTGTGGATGTCGACTGACCATTTCCAGCGCAGCACAGTGTCGATGTGGCAAGACCCTTTGTGGTCGTCATAAAAGTGCAAAGCTGCATCATTGTATGGATAGTAGAGTAGTGGCCGAAGCTAGACATTATCCAGTTGACACTCAAGCGGATCGAAGTAGCGATTCCGACCTTGTGCCTCATAAAGTTTCCTAACATCTGTTATTCGATTTCCCGCAAAACGCGTGTACTCACTGACTGTATCCGCTAGTGAATATTTTTCAAGTAAATTTCTTTTTTCTTAATATTTTACTTTTTACATAATTGACTGAATTTCAGTAGTTTTTTGTAATTTTGCTACGCCGTATACTTTTTATTGCACAATGATGATTGTTAAATGCGCAACAAGAAATGCATGCCACAGAAATTTTTGTATTGTTTGTTTGTTAATTTTTTAATTAATGAACTTTTTCAATGGTCTTTTTTGTGGAATGCGTCGTGCAGATGATCTAGGCGACGTTGCAGCCGGCTTTGCGACGAATTTCCTTGTCAACTTTGAACGGCCTGCCATGGCCTGGGAAAATGACGTCACTGATGCAGAGAATGGTTCGACGGCTTTCTTGCTGCGCTTGTGGAAAAGTGGAAAAGCGTGACCAGATTGCATTGGCACCGAAATCGGCTTCGCTGATGAACAGATCACCTTGGCAGATTTAAATTTGTTAATGAATAGAACAACAAGAACAGATCCCGTCCGACGTTATATTAATAATAATTGGCATACCTGCAATTGCAACGGTTCCATAGCCGTGCACATTTTCTACCACCAACGTTAGATCAGAAGCAGTGTGGCCCGGAGTTGGATACAGTTTGCAGTGTTTACAAAGGCGAACATATTCACCTGGACCGTTCTGAAACTGAGGGTATGTTTATTTATTTACATTTTTATTGTATTTGTTTTTTTTGGAAGGGGAAGAATAGTAGGAGAAGGTTTGTTAAATCAGAATATGTAAAGAAAAGGTGAATTTGATAAATTACCACGCCATCTCGATATTCGATGAATGTGTGCCCTTGCATACCAAGCCGACCGAACAAAACTTTCGCCTGAGTGAACAAATTTTGGTTTCCAGTGTGATCCGGATGACCGTGTGTCAGAATCACATAATGTATGTTATTGGGTTGAATACCATGAATTGCTAGATCTGCAAGAAGTTAAAGTTTTGAATTTGATATGCTTCTTGATTATGCTTCGATTCATGTTAACAGTGCTGAGGACTTAATTGTTTAAATCTTACTAGAGATAAGAATGTTGCGGTCAATAGCGATTCCTGTGTCCACTAGAATATTGCAGGAATTGTCTTGATTGTCTTTGACAAGCACAACTGTTGAGAATAGTCTGAAATTCGTTTGCTATTTTATGCAACAAAGAGGAAATAGTTGAAAATCTTCTTACTGATAAAGAGGGCTTTTGATAGTAATGTTTCCAATTGTAATTGGAATAACCATTGGGCCAGCTGCATATTCAGTATAGTTGGGCAGTGGTGAATAAACGGTTTTAAAATGCTTTTCCGGAAGTGGCAATGTTGGAAATGTATCTTGAGAAAAGGCAAAATCACTGGAACACTTCTTCATACTGTTATTTGTTTACTTACCAATAATTGTTCTGTTTGATGTAGTTAAAGAAGTGGTTGATTGTGTTTCAGTTTGTGTTGCTGTATTATTGTCTGAGATCATGAATGTTTTATCTATAATTAATGAGTGAAATTAATATTGAAGTTCAACATGATGGTTGTGATGAATAAATAATTCAACTATTCAATGTTTGCGATGGTGTAGCGATTGTAGGCTGCACTGTAGTGCTTGAAAGTTGCATGAAAGCACGGATTAGGTTTCTTGTATTGGAACCTGGTCTAGGAAGAATAATGGAACTTTCTAAATGATAAATATTTTTGAAGATTGCCAAATTATTAGGTATTATTATTGGAATGAACTGCTAATGCAAGATTTACTGATATTATTAACGAATAGCAGAGTATTATTATTGTGGTTTTTTAGTTTTACATACAATTTTCTAATGTACGTGAAAGTTGAATGTTAGTAATGATTAATTCTTGATTATACCTGATAATTGAGCCGAAGCATACCAGTATAATGAAAAACAGAAAGCGACCAGATTGAAAATGAATCGCCGTGTTAAGCAGTGGTGCATTTGGCTAGCTTTAGCTTCAGTTCCAACAACAGTAGGCAGGCAGCAGTTGGAACTACTACTGAAATAGCTTAACACGCACAGGTGTTTAAAAAGTAGTGTAAATTGTATTTTACTTTCAACTGATGCCGATTATGCAATCGTTTGTGTGTGTGTGTGTGTGTGTCAGCTTAAAAGTTCGTCTGAAATTTGTTCCACTGAATGACCGGCTTAAATCTTGTTCAAAAGATGCCAAAGGAGTCCCGCTTGTCCGTCTGCAATAATTCTGCACCAGACTCCGTTGTCGGCTTAATTTCAATTCTGTTACCACCGACTGGCCGGTTAGTACTGCCGTCTGCCAGTCTGTTTCGATCTGCAGTTTTAGCAACTGGATTTCGCCCACGTTGCTTTTGAAAGCAAACAATTTTGCATGTTTGCTTGTCGGCTTGCGCAACCGTTAGCCACTTAGCTGAGGGGACTGTTTAATTTAGAAGGCAGATTTTTTGTCCTCAAGCACGAACTCTGAGCAATGCTTCACCGAACGGCGTGACTGTGCAATTCAACTGCACTGTCCAAAGTTGCACTACTTCTGTTTTTCTCTTTTCTTCCTTCCACACAGTATCAATTTTGAAGCAGGAATATGAATCAGTATTATGCAGAGAAGCAGGAATGCTTTTCATATGCAGTACATTCCAGATTTATTCATTCATTATTACTCATTTATTAATTATTGTTGTAAATTAATGGCGAAGAATATGCTACGTTTTGTAAGAGGTGAGAACGGAATTTTGTCTTCCTTAATAATGAATGCAGTTTGTTGAATGTTGAAAGTATTTATTTATTTATTTTTATGTAAAGTTATTTTTTCTTTGAGAATATACTCTTCAAAAACAAGACAGACGGGAGAAATTGTTTCATTTTCAATATGACTTTATATTTGTGCAACTATTTTTGGAAAACTGGCGAAACTTCCTGAAGTGTCATTGTTTTTTTGTTTGCAACTTTATTATTACTTCAAAAGTCTTTTTGGTTCACTAAATTTAGTGGTATGTTGTGAAGTTTCAGAAAAAAATGCCATCGTTGATTTTAGATCGATGATCATTTCTGCAGCCGATTGCTTGTTTCTCTGTATTATGCAAATTGAGTTGACAAAAATACCTTTTCCGCTTGTAGCAGAATGGGATTTCTTTGTACGAGTGTGAGCTAGCGTTCTTTTCTGACGAAGTGACAATTTCAAGTTGCCCAGTTGTATTCTTCTGCTTGTATCATGATATTAATAATGCTCATTAAATGATTGGTTTTTCCATAAGTAATTTTTTATTCAAGCATGATGGCTGTGTTAATGTTTCGCCCATCAGAGCACTCAGTATTGCAGGACAGATTTAAGATTTATTAGCAGATTTTTTTAAGATTAGCTTAGCGAGTGACTTTTTTTTAGATGCTTGATTTTTGAAAAATATAAATTTTCCTCTGAGAATGTTATGCAAGTGATGATGATTGCAAGATAGGGAACTTTTTTTTGAATAATTTTGAAACTTAAAAAGCAATGACGCTTAGCTTAGGAAGAAACTGACGTCAAGAAGACGGCATTTTGCATCACACCATGGCACATATTCTTCAAAAGGGTGGGGACACAAAAAAGTGTCATCGATAGCACATTATTTGCTTATGTGTTTCTTTTTTCTTTTACTGAAATTGAAAAAAATGTGAAAATTTATTTTAAAAAATTATTTTTTTTCATCCTAGTCTGCTATCAATGACTGTTGTTTTCATCCAAGTTTTAATTAATTTTAAAACAATTTTTTGTGATTTTTATATTTGTCTGTTTTTTTGCTTTTTATACTGCTTATTGCTTTTTGGTGTTTTCAATAGACGCCAAGCTGGACAGATACAGTGAAAGAATGCAAAGAATTACAATATTATAATTTGTTCATTGTTTCAGATATTATTACTGCATCATTAGCTGCAGTTTTGTCATCTTCTGTTCAGCTGTACAATGTGAAAACTTCGAAACTGTATGATCACCATAATTGGCTATTGGCATCCATTCGTGACAATGCTAATGCAGTTGAAGGAGATGCGGAGTAAGCAAAATTATTATTATTATTATTGTTGTTTTGTTTTTGCTTTGCAACTTCGGGAAGTCAGGGAAAATGTGTATATGATTTTAAAGAAATATATTTTTGTTTATAATTTTTGCTTTCTCGAAACAGCAGCCTACGTTTGCGGCTGTATGCGGCTATTTTATTTTGCGGCATTAATAAATAAATAAATTTATTTATTTATTTGTGTGTGTGTGGTGTGTGTGTGACTTTGATTTCGTCTTGCGAAACGTTGTGTTTAAGAGCAGTTGACGAAAATGCTTGACGAGGTGAGGGGAGGAGGGGTGGGACTCTGATGAATGTGTTGCATTTTTCTTTGCTATTGTTGCTGTCATTTCAATTAGCCAATTCATTAACCATTGTTCCCATGATTTCATACACGTAATCATCAATTAAACTTTCTTCACTATTTTAAGATTGAAATTTCCAATTGAAATAAATCATTTCTTGATAATCATGTCTGAAATAGTTCAATAAAAGTATATGTATTTATTTATTTATTTATTTACTTATTTATATTTAGGTAGATATTTTTAAGTTTTTCAAATTTTATGTACCAAGGTTAGAACATGATTCAAATTTGAAAGTTTTCTTATGGTGTTGTCGAACAGCAGCATTAGTTGACGTAAATTTCCGTCAATTGATCATATGCTTTGCCGTCAAGCTAAAGTGGTGATCATCAGCACTGCCGTGTTATGGACCCGTCGCGTTTCCAGGACCCTTTCCGCTTTTTGATTCGTCCGTTTTCTGACGCTCTGTTCCACTGGTGCTTCGTTTCCGCTTTGGAATAATTTTCCAACGCTTAATCAGTCGATCATTGGTCAGCGATTTGTTGGCAATTTGATTGTGTACATTTTTTGCATTTCATTTTTTCATTGTTGGCCAGATGCGGTCAGCGCCTGATTTGCAGAGCTTTTTATGATGAGCTGATTGGAAAAATTTACATGCTCAGGAAAAATTATGGATAATCTACTACTGCTGCTGCTACTACTACATGTATACGTTGTTCGTGGTAATTTGTTGAATTTTTGCCCGAAGTACCACTGTTGGAAATGAACCATCAACAACAAGAGCAACAACATCTGCGAGAAGAAGACCAGAGTAATCTTATTGATGATGATTGTCGCGAATCTGTCTCACCTGATCGTAGACCGGTGAAAGTTGTAAAGCGCAGTCGTTACAAACGCATACGCAAGAAAATTGGTTTCAAGCATCTCTGGTCCGTTTTGGGCATTGTATTTTATACTCTACTAGGTGGTGTGTTGTTTCTGTTCGTAGAACGACCTGTCGACCTCCACGAGCGTCAACAGTTGTACGCTGTCTATCAGACCTCACAGAAAGATTTGATCAAGCAACTCGAACAGCTGGGTGAGAATTATGCGAAAAATCGGGATCGAGAATATTTCCTCAGTCAACTTCAAACGGCTATACTTGGGTACGAAGCGAAAATTGACGTCCACGTTAGCAACGAATCGTTGTGGGACTTTTGGAATGCCATGTATTATGCCGGCACGGTCTACACTACTATTGGTATGAGTTTAATTTTAACTTTCTTTTAAACTTTGCCACAACTGCAAATATAAAAGCAGTTGGAAGTACTGTAACAAGGTATATATATATATATTTTTTTGTTGTGTTAATATACGGCTTGTGTTGGAGGGGTTGTTGATTTTGTGAAATGATTTTAAGTAGAAGAAAATTGGAAAAATTGATGTGTTGATTTTATTATGAATTTTTCTCCATTTGCGCTTTAAAGCATAATTTGATAACTTTTTCATGGAAAATTTCATAATCTTTACTATTGTATTATTGTATACAGAGCTGTTTTACTAACAGTTATTCTTCGACTGCTAGTTGCTAGAGATGTACATCAACAACACGTGATGAGAAAATTGTTGCCCAATCTAAAAGTTACGGATCAAAAATAGACAGCCGCTTTCAGATTACAATCTATACGCAGTTTGAGGGTTGTTCTTTTGGAGGGAAATGTTTGCTCCCAGGCTATGCGGAAATACCAGAACGTGTGCTGATTGAATATGTTTGAATGGAAAATGATGATTTTTTTTCTAGATGAACTTTTTGCTTGCAATCAAAGCTGCTGTTAGTTTAGTATTTTCTTGAATACTTAGTTTGTCATTTTCAATAATATTTACCATATTCATTGCTATCCCACTTGAGATGAAAAAATCTGATCAACAGTTGCGGTAGTTTTATTTTGTTTTCACATTTATTCCATTGCATCAGATTTTTCATCTATTATATGTAAAACAATGGAAATTAAGGTTCCTGTAAAGTTGAAGGTTTTTCATTGAGATGACGGAAGTTCTATTTATCAACTGCAACTATTTCAAGATGCAACGTTTTCTCAACACTCACGAGAAATCCAAGGGTGTTGCTTTCGTACGCACTTTTTCCTTGCTTGTGAATGATGAACAGCAATTGGTATGTTTTGTTTAGATGAGGTTGATTACATATATGAGCAAAGTTTTCAATGTTTTGAGGCGTGGATTTCACAGAATCCTGATAACTGAGAAAATAAGCACTAGCATGTTTAGCTAATCATTTTTTTCTAATTTTGATTTTGATTTTTCTCATCGATTTTTAATGTTCAGCGACGACGTGCCCCTCCAATAGTTAGTTATCAAAAAGCTAGTTAAATTTGATAATTTTTGCATATCATATTTTTTCAAAGCGTATGTGGAAACTTTTTGAACAGAAATGATCATCACCGGGGGTATATGTGTGCGTGTGCGTGTGCGTGTGGCCATTTTCATTTTCATAATATTGCTTGACGAATAGCACGTTTTTGAAACTCATAAATAACTTCAACAGGCTGTGTTGTCAATTTTTGATAAATTTGTTGAAAATTTTGCCAATTCTTCTTCAAAACAAAAAATGTGGTGATTCCATGCTACAGTGTAGCTGCAGCAGTGTTTCGCTTGCATTTTGATTTTTTTTCTAGAAAAGCGGTAAAAATTGTCATAAGAGGGCGTTGGGAGTCGGTGGGGGGGGTGGCAATTGTGATTGCAAGAAAACATGGAAAGGACATTTGTCTCTTTCTGTGTGTATGCAGTTGCAAAGCACAAACAATTTGCTTTGTGTTGCTGCTTATATTATTATTGGCAGCGTGTATTTTTGGGGGGGGGGGGGGATAAGTTGCAACGCAGCGCGTGGTCGGCGTGTAACAATGATCTACAAGCGTCATTTGCTTTTGATCAAGTGACAACCGAAACACCACGCATTTTGACGGTGGAAAATAGCTTTGCAAGCATCCCCACTGCATAAGCTGTGGACAACGTTTTTCGTGGACTGACTGTTTTATGATGTTAGCCAACTTTTTCGTCGCTGTTGCTCTGCTGCTACGTTTCGAAGTCAGCTTTCCAGCTCACTTTGTTCAAGTTCTGTTTATTATTTCTGCCTGCTTGAACAACAACTTCTGTTGTTGAACATTTATGAAAGCTTGCTTGGCAGTGATGATTTATGCGAACTTGAACATATTTGTTACGTAACTCGCAATTCAGCATTCAACATTGGTTGTTTGTTTTCATTTTTGCAAACAAAATATCTTATGTTTTAGTTCATTCTGAATAATAATATTTTTTCAAAAAAAAAGTGTAAAATGAATACCAAACTAAAAAAATTACTAAATGTGAAGCAAGTGAAAAAGTTAGAACTGGAAAAATAGGAAAATACATGGAAAGTAGGGAAAATTGGTTGGAAGGAGAAATGAAGATGTGAAATTTTGTCGTTTCGTTTAGGTTATGGAAATGTAGCCTGCAAGACTACAATAGGTCGGGTAATGACCGTGTTCTACGCTCTTATTGGCATTCCGTTGGTTTTGACTCGTTTGCACACTTTTGGCCAGGTGCTGTTTGTGCTGATGCATTGGATGACCAACCGGATGTTGCATTGGCTTTTCATTATCCAAGCTCAGATTCGCATCTACCACCGAAATCGTTTGCTGGTTCGTCGTGGTGCTGTACGTCGTGAGTCTGCGTTTGCCGCGTTCAATTCGGCCAGCAGCATCAATCGACTGATGGATCCGTCCACTCAGGTGACTGTTATTCCAATTGAAAAACCCAAAAAGTGGAAAGCGACCAGGAAGTCGTTCAGAGAGCAGAGGATACCTGTGTGGACGGCTTTGGTTTTTACCATCGCTTGGATATTCCTCTGCGCGGGCGTGTTCACCCTCTGGGAACGGTGGACATATTTCGAAGCGGTTTATTTTTTCTTCATTTCACTGTCGACCATTGGATTGGGCGATGTTGTACCAGACTATCCTAGGTTCGAATTGAAAATTTTATTTTATTTTGACCCATTCCCTGCACAAACAACCGAACAACCGAATCAATAACTCTTTTTTTCAGCTACATGATTATGAATTATGGTCTGGTTATTATTGGTTTATCTCTAGTTACCGTTTGCATAAATCTAGTTCAATCCCACGTCGAATTGTTGTATTACAATTTACTGAAGCGCATTTTGAAAGAGTATACCAAGCAGTTAGCGAAAGGTAACGGTAAAGAAGATGCTCACAAAGGTATGCAGCACATGTGGCACTCAAATCGACTTGCCAAACTTTTAATGCCTTTACTCAGGTAAGTTTTCGAGAAAAAAATTCCCCATTATTGGTATTATGCTTTTTTTAATTCATCCACTGATTTAACGGGATTGTTCTTTTTTCATTCGCATGATGATCACTCGTTTTGTTTACAAGTAATTAATTAATTTATCAATACTTGTTTTTATTCATTTATGAAACAATGTTAATTCAGATTGTAATTTGTTTTCTGAATTATGAATCAATAAATATACGATAAATGTTGAAAGAATGTTTCTGTTTTATTTATAAAATGTTATTATCATGCTGTACTGAATGTTTCGAAATAATTTACGAGGTAATTATTGTTCAAAAGTCGTTTAACACTTTTGCGAGAAACTGATTGGACTGGCATTCGCACTTAATTGAGAGAAAGTGCAGCATGTCGTCACTTATCATCAAAATTGTGTTATTTATAGATTTTCGAAAATTTTCATTCCATTTACTTTTGTTCATTTTTTGCAATTTTTATTATAATTCATACAGATAAGCGCACCAAAATTGACAATAATTGTATATTTACCTGTAGTTAGAGCTTTACAATTTTGAAACATTAAAAGCAGTATGCTGCACTTGTGTAACTTTTTTTTGTTCATCAGTCACCATTGATAGAATAATAATTCAGCGGTAGAATGTTTTCATTTTATTGTCACGTGAAATGCAATAATTGAAAATTGATTTTTGTTTAACTTTAAATCAGTTTTTTCTTTATTACTTAATTGTCAAATTGGCGGACAGTAGCTGTCACTGTTGATCGAAGCTTATCTCAAACTAGTAAATTTTTTCTTCTTTTTTTATTTAAATGTTTCGATGATGAAATATTGTGTCAGAAAATGAAAACAAAAATGGAAATAAGCAAAATCAAGAGCATTTTCAGTACAGTTTGTTAAATAACTATTTTATAATTTCATTTTTTGCCGTTCTGTACATGAATATGTGAAATAGCAGTAGAAAAAAGAAATTATTATTTTTCTGAACATTTAAAGTTATAAAATATGAGTTTTAGGGGAGAAAAATATTTTTTCTTCAATTATTGATCATTAATAAACAAAAGAAATTACTGTATTTTTGCATACATTGCTGTACAGTATACGTGTTCAAAGGATCAATAGCATTCAATTAATCGAATCGAATCGAATCGAATTAAAATGATATCATTTATTTTTAAATAAAAATTAGTTTATTTTTTTACACGCTGCTTTGAATAAATTGTTAAATTAAAAAAAAGCTGCGAAGTTTTTGCATAAAAAGTTTTTTATACAGCAAAATTCGACATAGCCGGCTTCAGTATATTCTTTCTTATTTAGTTAGTTAGTTAGTTAGTTAGTTTCGTTTGCTTGGTTTCAAATTGGAAATTTGTTCGTTGAGTTGAAACAGTTGTGGGTGCGGAAATAGCGATCAAAGGTTCATTTGTTTTCACTCTTCAACGTATTCTTTAAAAATAAACCATTTTTTCAACCGATGTACAACTTTAGCATTTGCTTAAATTAGCCTGCCGGATGAAGTTGGGGAAAATTTTTTCCCCCTTGCGACGAAGAAAAATGTTTATTTTTTGAGGAAATTATTCAAATTATTTACGTACTTTTTCAAAATCTCTGATGATTAAAATATATCGTTTTGATGGCAAGCTTTTCATTTGAAATGTCAAAAATTGTGTACGTATCGATCATAATTAGGTGTGTATTTTAATCATTTCCTCTCGTGAAATGAACAAATTTGTACATATTCGCATTTCTTACTATTCTGTTTTGAAGTATAATAATATTTACAATTTCTTTTCAAACCAGTTATGCTTGGGTTGGAACTTTAACGCGTGGGCGTATTGATACAGTGGGAATAAAGAAAATAAAGTTCGAATTGTTGAAAGTTGGTGATTTTACTTTAGCAAAGAGAAAAAAGAAGTTATATTGCAACGGTTCACCGACGCCGCCGAAGCGCACGGTATTCACTTGCCGGATGCGTTCAAGGAATTGGACCCGGACAGCGGCTTGCCGACGCTTTTTGTTCCTGAAGCGCAGCAGCAACAAGCGTCAGACTTGATGTCCGGAAGAAGGCGGTCGAGCGACGTTTCTCCAGTGGTGTTGGACTTGGAAACGGACACCGAACTCGAACCGACTGACGTACTGTACGACATCTCGTACGATCCGGAGTTTTACGGTGAAGTGCAGGCGTTGCAAAAGCACGTGTTCGTCGACGCCACGTCACAAACTGGACTGATCGACATGAGCAGCTCTTGCCTGACGCAGACCACTCCCGAAGAGTACCGGCTTGAAAGGCAGATGCAGACTGAGCAGGCTCGGTGTCGGTCAGTGGAGACGGTCGCGGTTCCGGGTTGTGAAGTCGGTTTGCTCGTGCAGCCGCAGGAGATGAGCCACGCCGTGCAGACGGAGCCTGCCCAGACGTGCGAGACCGAATCGCAGACCGAACCCGACGAACATCAAACTGACGAGATCATGCAAACGTCCGCAGTGAAGCTGAACCATCAAGCGACGATCACCGAACTGCTGGACATGATCGAAGAGGAGATACAGACGATCAATCGTCTGCAGAACGAGCCGGTTGACCAGGCCACGGAAACCGACCGCATCCCGACCCGCGTACGCGCCACCCAGACCAGGTTGTTCGACCGGCGACGGTCTGCCGGGACCCAGTACGACAGTCGTCTGGCTGAGTTCTTCAAGTCCGGCATAAGGCTCAGCTCAGCCGACGCCTCGGTGCAGGCGAGCCCAGAGGTCGGCGAGCCGGCGATGCGTCGCAGCTTCAGTGGTACCTTTGCCGGCGTGTTCAGCAACACCAAAACACCGCCCCAGGCCCGTCTTCCCTGGCTGACCGGGTCCGACGCCGTGCCCAGGCGTTCGTTCAGTAGACCAAATCGACGGCACAGTACCATTCCACCGCCAGTCAGGAAACGAGCTCACCGAAGCAGTGTGCTGCTCGAACAGCGCGCCAAGCAGGGTCTCCACTGGCATCCCAAGGATGGAAAGCACGCTGAACCACAGCTGCCGGTTGAAACGTTGCGCCAATTTTGGGAAAACTGCGAAGACAGTTGAGTTCGGTACACTTGCTTGCTTGTTAAATCAGAAGCCACCCCTTATCGCGCCCATTCTCGTCCTCTCGTCTCGTCTATTCAAGAAAAAAAATGAACTCACCATTTTTTATTGAATCACTTTTGACATGTCGTTCATTTTCTTTTTTTTTGATATAAGTAAATTTTTATTTTTAAATTTTGCTCTCTCACCATTCCTGTTGATTTTTGGAAAAAGAATGAACAGTTTACTGTATTCAATTATTAACGATTAATTTTCCCGCATCTTTCTAGACGCACTGAACAAAACAATTTGTCAGCTAATTTGCAGTTTTTCACCGATAACTGGCAATTTTTGTAAATTGAAATCAATTATAATCTCGAGCATGTAATCACAATTAAACTATTCTCTCTTATTCTTGTTTAGGTGAACGAACCAACAACTATACTTAAAATTTGAAATCATACTGTAACAATGGAAAAACATCTTTTTGAAATTCTGATTAACTGTATACAAAAACTGGCTGGCAACTGTACACTTAGTGGTATTTTTGGACAACATAAGAAAAATATGATTCAGTTTCCGCCCTGTCGTTTTCAAAATCAAATTGGTAGGTTTATTTATATGTTAAATAATATTTTAACCGACAAAAAATAATTTCAAACAACTTTGCTCAACTTTGCACTATTTGTTGACAATTCACACACAATCCATTTCTGCAAATTCAATCAGTTTACACGCAATATAATGTTATAATTTATATTTTCTTCTTATTCTTCACCACTTTTTTTATAAATTAATGTTTATTTAATTGTTTTGTTTTTTAATTTATGCTCTGTAAAATCTAGATCAGTCGTTAATTAGATACAAAAAATTGGCGCGTAAATCTGGTAGTTTTCATACATTTGTTTTTTGGTAAATAAATGTGAAATACATTGATATATGCAGTTTTTTGTTTCACAAATTCCATTATTGAATTTATAATTTATTTTTTCAAACAATTTTAAGAGTTGAAATATTTTCAAACAATTTTATTTTATTAATATGCTCTGTTCGACTGATGCACACAGTCGATTTGTCATTTTCGGTAAAGGAGAGCAATTTATTGGCAATATGAATACATCATTTAATAATTTTTTCATTTTTAACCATTACTTATCCAAAAAAATGCGCCTTTAGTACTTTTGTTTGTAATTGCATACTGTATGTTCAACTTTTAAATTCTGTGCAATTTAATTGGCCATTTCAAATTGAAAATTTGCATTCGCTGACATTTCGACAAAGTCGCTGTATAGAAAAAATGAAGTGTATTTTTGAACATTCGCTTTGTCAAATTTGTAAGTTTTTTTATTTAACTATAATAAAAAGTTGACTTTTTAAGTATTTTACTTAATATTTTGTTGATTTAACAAATAATTATCGATAATCTTTTCTGATTTTCGTTGAACAAAATGTCAAAAGTGACATGAGTAAAATTGAACTGTACACTTTTTGGCAGTGTTGGAAATGTATTATTAAATTGTTTAGGCAAGTTTATTTCAAATTAAAAATTTTTTGAATATTTTTGGCTGTTACATTTTATACGTTGTTATTTATTATCCAAATAATTTATCAGCATATTATAAATGTGGACGGATCTATTATGTTTTCTTTCAACATAAGTTTTCTGTTTTCAATTTTTTCGTTATTTCAACGATTGCGTATTGTTTTATTTTTTTTATTTTCTCATAAATTATAAATATAATGCTATTACGAAAGTTTTTTTGAAATTTAACTAGAATTAATGCTTAATTCGAGCACTTTGTTGTTTTTTACATTGATTGAAATTTTTACATTGTAATATTTCGAAACGAAATAATAGAATTACGTTGTTTTCATATTTGATAAGTTTGTTTTGTAGAATTTGAATATTTTAAAGTTATTAATTGCTATTTCTACTTCGAAAATCGTACGTATAGCTGTTGTATTATTGATAAATTTATTATTGCAGAAGTACATTTTCATTTGCCGCTCGCGTCGTACAGTACAGTTATTTCTACTACAACCATTCCCGCCTTACAATCATTTCTACTACAATCATTCAAATACGTCATTAAAAATGGTAAGTACATTTTGATTTATTATGGCAATCAGTGGTTTTCTTCTTTTTTTCTTGAATAAGGTTCCTCGTACAGTCAGTTGTTCGTTTTCATGGTTGTTGAACCTAAATATCAGAAATATTCGTTTTTCAAAATTATTTCCTTACCTTGTTTGCGTTAGTGGTTTATGGAAAATGTGTGAAATATTGTATTGTAATAAGGTTGTTGAGTGCTAGCGTATCGGTGGTAGTGGTTTACAGTAATTTTTCAATGCGTCGTTTCTTCGTCAGCCTTCGGTTGTAGTTTGTTGTTTGTCTTGGAGTAAATGATGGTGGCGCATGTGTGTGGAATAGCAATTATTAATAAAAAATAGGGTAGCAGTAGAGTTGGTTACGCCAAGTGTGCAGCAACTCGTAACATTAAAAGTGATATATGTTCATTGAAAATGCAGTAAATCCAAGGTCTATACGAATGTTTGTGCAGAAGGCTCTATTGCATTAATAAATCATATCTTCTACAAAGCGTTCACACATTGCTCGACAGTTATAATCGAAAATAATAAATGTCAGTGTTGTTCTCTTATGCTGAGGTCGTCTGTGAATAATCTGTATGGGGTCTTCTTTTTGATGGACGGTCTCAGGTCGTGAACTATGCGAAGACATTTATCCGATACGTAGCAGCAGCACTGCCAACTTCCATTCAGGTCACGGGACAGGCAATAAATTCCACATGTTCGGCAAATACAGGAATTGAAAGAATCGCTGTTTCAATATTTGAAAATTTTCTGCAAAATAACTCATCCATGCAATACAGATGAACTATTTCTCGTGACAATGTATATTATTTGAATTTGAAAGCATCCGTTGAACATGAATGAAAGACAATTCTTTGTGTTTTATTTTTGTTATTTTAAAATTTAAAATTATACAAAGAATTTGGAAAATTTCGAAGAAAAAGTTTGTAGAGCTGTAATTTATGGAGAATAAGGGCTATTTACACAAGTATACGTGTATTTTCATTTGTATATGATTCATAATTAGATGTATTCGACTATTGCAGTTTCACGCCCAATAGATGACCGATTATACGAATGTGGTGACAAATGTATAGTTAGGGGTGCGTGGATCGAATAACCAGTCAGACTAGACCAGCTGCGGAACCATTGTCAATTTTGGTTAGCGTAAAATTCGTTTCGTCTGACCGCCTCTGCTCATTAGCTTTGTAATATGAGATGGTCAGTTGACGGGCGGTTGGGAATGAGATTGTGCAAGAGCAGACGTTGCTCGCGTGTCAATGTCCGCATGCCATTGCCTGTGGTGATTATTGTTTTCGACCCCAATTATGACAGCATGTTACCGAAGCGAGCGACCGGAACATGGTTTCGCTTTAGTACAAGAGTACTTGGGAGACAAGTGTCATAAAATGGTTGAGAAACTGCATTCTACAGTGGTGAACAATAACAGACCGTCGCTACTAGTTTGCCAATTGCACCAAATGCATCGCTTAGCAGGTGATGGACCGTGTCTAGCAAATAAGTGACCATCAATGGACCCTTCTTTATCCCATCCAGTGGCGATAATTGATAAGATGCGTCGTTGCCGAGTATCCAACTGCGACTCTGACCGGCTTTGGCAGTTCGTTTGGATCGCATTGCAGCGGTCAATCTTCGTTTGGATAGATCAAAGATGGCTAGATGCGATATGTGTAACGTCACGCAATAGCTTAATTGCAGTCAAAGTTTGGGTCAGCGGTTTGTTTTTAACGCAACATGGCGCCGGAACAAAGCTCTGGTGCCCATTGCATTGTGCAGTTGCGGAATTGGCTTGATTCGCTTTGATGTCGACATTATTACGTCAAGTTGCTAAACACAGCTTGAACACTGCTGACCAGTCCACTCTCAGCAGGATTTGGTATTGTCTTTTCAAAATCAAGTCGATCCTCGAATGAAAGAAGTTTGGCTTTTCACTTTTTGCAACAATCGTCTCAATGCAAGCAGTCGCTCTTGTATTATTTTTCTGTACAAGCATTAAGTAATGCTTGACCTGAGATAAATGGAAAACTTACATTTGATGAAGTTGTAGTAAAGGGAAAAAATTGTCATCACCAATTGTCTTCTGAAATGAAGAAAACTTCTTCAATATGATGATGATGACTGAAAAGCAACCGACAAAATTTGTATTATAATAATTATTGTTCTTTTATTATACCGTTTCTACAAATCAACCGAGTATTCTCATGTTTAAATTATTACGTGTTTAATGGAAAGAATGGAACAAGAAATTGCATATGCAAAATTATGATTATGATGATAATTGACTGATTGTGGAGAGTATTTTGTTTATTCAACGTGTGGAAATGCTTGCAAAGCATGCTTAACATTGAGTCAGCATTGTAAAAACGAAAAAATTGATTTACATATATATGATGTTCAATTTTCGCTTTCGTCTATTACTTTCATCTGCGCATAACTAAATCTAAATACCAACCTGACCCGACGATAAATGTCCTTCACTTCTTGACTTGCGGCTTTTAATTTTCCGCAAAAGAGCCTATCCCATAGCCAATGCCGACTAACAACGTTTGTGAATAATAATGAAGATTGCCGTTAGCGAGGATTTGTATAATCCGCTCAGCTTGCAGACGGTGTGCATTGTGTTGGTCAAGTACATGCGGGCCAGTTTGCCTCTTTTTTGCAGATACGGCCAGTTCTGTACAATAAGCGTTGAAATCCGAGACAATAATGAGCGGGTCGTTTTTGTCGGCCTCCGTTTCCTGCCCAACTCACTGTCCACATTAACGATGACAAAATTCGAGCTTTTTATTATTTGAAAAGAAAGAAAAAAAATACACATATAATAAAAACAATACAATACAAGAGTGACTAAAATGCAATTCGGCCTCATGTGCATATGGCAGACAGGAAAATTGGAAATTCACCATTGCCAGCATCAGTGCGGAGCATGTACCATCCCAAAGAGAATGATGAAAAGCAGTAATCCAGCTGAAATGAAAACTGAATTCAAAAAAAAGAAAAACAAGAAGATTTGGAAACAATGATTCAGAAGAGAAAAATGCAAAATGATTAATAAAAAGCTCTAAGCAAACAAATTTGTTTGAAACGTTTAATCTTATCATTTGTTTAAACAGCTAGCCTAATTCTGGAAAATAAACAAGCATCTTACCGAATGGAACTATTGGTTGAGCAAATTTTTGCAAGGCCCGCTTTGAACAATCAACCGGAAGTGATACTGTTGCCCAAAAATGGCATACAAAAAATATGGAAAAACACGAAGAAGACTAGCTGAAATTGGTTCACTGGGTTTGAGAAGCTTTCATCCCAGAAATCATCAACAGCAACTCTGTCCAAAGTGAACAATAAGAATTGTTAATGTGAAAAAAGTGAACACCAACAAAGTCGACGATTTTGCAGCAGTGCTGTGACTGTAGGCAAACAACGAATTTGGACTGTCTTGATTCACTACTGAAATCAGAAATTACATAATTTTTTAATTGAAGCATTCAGAATGATCGATCGATCGTTCAGCTTTTTTTACCTTCGTGAATTTCGTAAAGAATCAACGGTGGCCGAGGTGCATGGTGGATCCATGGTTTTTCCATCTCATTACGACTGTTCAATTGATAAATGGAAACTTCCGGTATGACGAAATTGTTATTTTCCGTCTGATCAGTTTCGGCTTGCAATGGCAAGCTGTGATGGAAAGCATCTTCGATTACGTCGTTCGAATTCATCGCCCACTTGGAATTTTCTTCCATCGACTGTGGGTGCACAGTGGCCGGGGTGGATTTCTCGCGGTCGGGTTTCAATTCGGAATTGACCACTGGCCGCGCCTCTTTGATTGCTTGCCTGAAGCTGTTCGATGTCGGCTTTATACGGACGCGGAATTTCATATTAGCCGATGAGCACAGTCCACCTTGGCGTTTGTGAATACCTGGCATAGAGCCGTCTGATGTTGCTGGAGAAATAACAACAAAATCAAAAATGGTACAGATGTATATATATATATATATATACAACTTACTTATAAAATAATAAGTTTGGCCGGGTTCGAATTCAAGACCGTTTGGTATTGGAGTGAATTCGCGGAAAATTAGCTTGATCGCTGTTTCTGTATACGGGCTGTAGCATTGACCGACGGGTCGTTCATTGTCCAGTAGACAATTTTCAAAGCCGTACTCAGATACCATGTAAATGATGCTGTACTCGGCTTGATCAAGCGTCACCGTGTCATTGTAAAGCGGGCAAATAATTTCCAACGAATCCATCAATTCTGCTTCAAGTGAAGCAGACTCAGATGGCGAGTGAAATCTTAAACAAAAATAGGTTATTCTTTTAAACGGAGATTGTATTCATTTATTATCTTGTTCTTTCTATTATTATTCTTTTCATCAAGCTAAGTAATGTTGTACAAGTGTCAATTATGTTGGAAATTTTCAACTATACATGTAATATTTAATTTTCACACGATATCGCATAGATTGGCATGTAAACTGATTTTTGAAACTATGTCAAGCGTAGTCGCATTTTCAAATTCTCGACAAGCAAGTAAGCAAGCAAATCAAACACTGACACACGCAGCTGTGATGAATAGGAGTGGAAAGAGGCTTTTCACTGTTAATATTGCCACCCCTGTGACGAGCCCATTTTTATATTTTTCTTATTTTTCTCAACAATAAACGAAACGCTAAATTCCACTAGCTGCAGGTACGCATGCCCTCTTGAACAATAGAAAAGTAAACGGATTGATCTTTTTTTTAAAAAAAAGGCAACCAGCAAGGGTCATCGTAGACATTTTTCACGCTTACGAGCTAGGGTCATGGTTCCACGGATTCACCGCTTGGAAAACAATCAGATAACGGGAAGTGGGCACGCGAGGACAAATTTACACACCACGTTCATCGTGCAAACAACGTCAAGTTTCCGGTCTCTTCGAGCCGGAAGATTCAGCGGCGACCCGACCAACAGAGATTGAGAGAGCGAAAGAGAATGTAATAATAACGACAACATTCCGTTGCTATTTTTAGCTAACTGGAAAATGAAGCAGAATGAAAATCGAATAAAAAAATTCCCTCGACTCAATGAAATTATCAATTCCAATGAAAACTGGGGGAGAAAAGAATTTCTGTTTCATTATTAGTAATGTATATGAGAGCGAGTGAGTGGACAAAACCAAATGTGGAGCAGTGAAAATAGTACCGGACGACCTGGAGTGCAAGCACCAGTAGAAGAGCACTTGATAAAAAAATGGCAGTTGTTCAAAAGAGGGCCAAATATGGGAATGGTTAAAGCTGCCGCTTGTATGCCCAGAGCTGTATGTATATATCAGTTCAGCTATGGGTTCGGCCGTGGACACCTGCCATTTTCTTTTTCTTATTTAATACTGAAAAGAACTAAAAAGTGGTCAGCACTTACATTGGGTTGCTTGAGTTCCAAAAGACATCGGGCAGCTGACGGCCGAGACAGCTCATCGAAAAGCTGAACAACAGCAACAGCATTAGCATTGTCACTAGTGGTCGGTCTTTGAATGATTCTATCTGTGCAAAGTGGTCGTCGTTGTAAGCAGAAGAAAACTGCAAAAAGCCAAAGCCAGAGAGGCAGCAGCACCGACGCGCGAGGCAAAAAACAAACACAATGAACTGCCGTCGACGTGAAATGGCTTCGCGCGCTTTTTCACCGTAGGCGGAGCTTGAATTTTAACTGACCAATCACCGCGAATAAAGCAGCGAGTCACAACAAATCGAGCAAACGTTCAATGCAACCGAAGCGGCATGTGTGTGTGCGTGTGTGTAGGCGGCATCAACTGGAAATAAAGCGCGCGTCAAGGCAAAAAAAACCAAAAATTGTTCTCCTCTTTTTGTTAATAATAAGTTGACTTCACTGAGGGGTCAGCATTTAAACTGCGGCTAATTGACCTGTTTTCTTTATCTTTCCATGCGTATATTTTGCATAAATTAATTTAGATCACTTACTGCGGTCTTTATAATTGCATTTTTTGTGTATTCTTCTTTAAACTAAACTCTCCTTATACAAATAATGCAAACATAGCAATAAAGTTGTGGGTAATATGACGCCACTGTGAATTCCCTCCTATTGTCTGTAGTAACTTTTTTACGACTGATCCTCAACAAGCTGTTATGGTGGCTAGGGCAAAATGGCTATCGAGGTCGTAAATCACCGTACTATCGATGGCGCCATATTGGATCAAAATGGCGAAATTGTTAAATTGCGTGCCGATGGTGGATGAGTGAAAAGGCGCCGAAAGGGCGCTTGCTTTGTCCTCGCATTGTGCAGATTTACGTCCTCTGACATTAGTTGATTGTTATCAATCAGCTTTGACAGAAAGATGATAAGAAAACCCACTGACTCATCTACATATGTAGATGTTTATTTCTGTATGCATTATGAATTTAGTTTTTCCTTGTAATTTAATCAATTCGACAATATATTATTTATAAAGCCGGTAGAAAGTTTTCTGCTTTTCTTTACTGTTGATGAAAGAGTTCTGTCAGCGTATTGGCGTGATGTGAAGTGGTTTTCTTTTGACTAGGCTTAACAGGTGCAAATTGATGCCGATTTGACAAATTTTTTTGTATCGCATCTTATTGTATTGGTTGGGTATCGTTTCAGTTAGCGGCTAATTGAATGCAAACGCACGCGGTTCGTTCAGCTGGATCTGTTTTTAGTCGTTCAGGCGTTGAAAATAGTTTTTCTCGCTTCGCATAACAATTAGGTTGACCAGCTGCTTTTTGAAAGTGACCACTGACTGCAGGCGAGTTCAGCGTTGTTTGCAGCGAACGGGCTTTATCTTTGCTCGTTTAAATCTGCAGTAGTGAAGATATACTTTATTAATAGTTGTTTCTTCTTTGTTTTTTAAATGAACTTCTCTTACAACTTTGCACATCACATCTGCCCGCCGTTTCTCTACAATTTGTAGAGCAGAATTTTCTTTTTCTAGTTGATTTTATTTCTTTCCCTTTTTCTTATCAGCTACTATCCAATCGAATTGACGTCATAAGCGTTGTGAAGCTTCTCATACATAGTTAGATGCTATTTTGACCACAAGATCGATATTTTACAAAAAAAGCCTGTTATTTATACATTTATTATCTTTGAAATGCTGTATTGTAGTGATAGAATTTGTGGAATATATATATTGTACAAGTAGTAAAAGCTGAGGATGACTGTTGAAAGCTTTGGGGCGATTTAAAGAAATGAATGGACATTTTTACCTTTTTAAGAATCGATTTTCGACTTAAAGCTTGGCGTCTGAATTAGTCTTATTAGTTTGAGGAAACCTAGTTCAGCTGAGGTCACAGAATTAGTCGGATTTTGTGTAAAAGGCGAACAGTGAAAACAAGTGAAGCCAATCACTAATCCGGTAGGCAATCCCATTTTGCGCACCAGGAATCCCTTTTTTTCTCTCTCCCCTCCCTTCCCCCTTCTTTTTCTTTTACATGGTTCATCATTTTATGGAAAATCAGCAGGTGCTTGCTAGTTTGGCGGCTTCATTTTAAAGTTAGCCCGAAACTCTGACGAGTAAGCAGATTGATGCTAGTACAGCAGATGACAGGTGCGGCCGGAGGCTAAGTCGATTTTAATTGCAACTGAACAACAAGCTTCGTGTGCTCAACGAACTAACTACTGACGACAATCGTTATCATTGTTGCTGCTGTTCATTCTTCATTTACTCTTCTCTGCTTTTCTATGTGTTGTTGTTGTTGTTGTTGTTGTTCAACAGCATGTTGCTGTTGTTTCATTGATCAGAAAAAAAAAGATTTGCCAAATGTTCGCGAACCTAGTTCAAAAATTTCACTCTCTTCCAAACTGACTGAAACATCCAACGTCAGGTGCTTTTTTCAATATTACACTGACCAATGGTTTTTTTTCTCATGACAAGCTCAAATTTAAGCTTGAAACGAAATTTGGCAGCAGTTCGTTTGAAAAATGGCCCCTTTTCCAATTCATCATCAACATTCCGCTTTTATTGAACTGAATGTTTGGGCTGCCAAGGGGGAGGGGGCAGGGGGAAGAAGTATTTTTCGTTTGTCAATACGAAAATTTTCCAGCAGTGTGATGATTTGAATTTTTACAAATTTCAATTTTGCTTCATCATCTTCTGCTTCAATTATACGACTGCAATGCGTGCGTATAGTCATCGGGAAAAACAGTTCATTTTACAAAGACTGACGATATCAACGATCGTCAGTCATGTATGCAATGGGAGAAATTGTTCGTCGTTGTTGTTGCTGTTGGTCTTGGCATTGACCGACCAGATGTATAATATTATTTTTTCGGTCGCTTTTGTTGTTGAAATCAATGTTGTATAGAATGAAAAGAAATTGATCGTAAAATTTAAAATGACCAAAAAAGGAAAAATATGCCACCCTGTTGAAAATTGTGAATGTTTTTTTGCCCACCATATTGTGTGCAAACAAAATTTATACGTCCAATTTTTTTTGTATTTTCAATTTGAAGTGTTGCTATGAGCGTCATCAGTGGTCGAAAGGGTGCTTGTACAGGTGCTTGAACAAGTTGAATGCATTGTGCAGGGTCGTGGCGCCCGCTGGGAGATGCCTTTTCGAATTGAATGTTGATGAATAGTGTGTAGAATGATGGAAGACCACCCGCTTGTATTTGTATGCACGCGAATTGAGCGTACTGGCCAAACAGCGACCGCAGGCGGTTGGTGATCGCATTGTGCCGTCGGTGCCGCGCCATGCGGAGACGATCACCTGATCAGCATGGAAATCGACACAGTCCGTTGTGGTCGTCTGTCTGCTCCGGAGGCGAAGTCTTTGACTACCCAGTCACAGCGTGCATGTCAGAGTTTCGTCGAACAGAAGGGACAAAACAAAAAGCTATGGAAATGGACCTTTCAAAGTTGCCTTTTCATCCAACAGTAATTGGATCGATAAAAAAAACGTATAATAAGCATTATGCTGAGACTTGGCCGAATTGTGACTATCGTTCGTTTTTTCATTGCGATGGAGCCAGCTAATGTTGACTCGTCTGGCTGCTTGTCGCGGGATGTTGGTGGTCGGTTGCCGCCACAGGATGCTCGAGTGGCGTGTTTAATCCGCTTAGGTCATTGGTTGCGTCAACGATTGGGCAGGGAAAAGTTGACGGTGACGCATTTTGAGATCGACGTGCCGATCCGCTTGCAAAGCTCTTTGCAATGTCAAGTGGCGTGCGTGGTCTTCTGCTGGCCACTGCACCACCGCAAGCGCAGATTAACGCCCGAGCCGAAACTGAGCAACCGAGTATCCGATGTTGCTGTTGCAATAGCAAACAGCTACAATGGACGGACAAAATTGTTTGATTTTCGTTCGTCTGCTCAGAACTGCCTGCCTGCTTGTCAGTCTCGGCTTGCTCAGCATCTGGCGAAGCGACGAGAACAGGTTGACTGATGACTACTGACCGGCTGACTACTTGCTGATGGTGGATGAATCATCATTGCAAGAAACATTTTTCCATATTGTTCGTTTCTTTAAGAAAAAGCCGAAGCATTATTTCAGTTGCACAACTTATTCGAAATTTTGGTTAATTAATTAATTCATACAAATCTGTGCGTTCACAAGCTCAAAGTACAAACAAATTGTGCTTATTGCTCATTTTTATTTATTCACTTTTTGGCTGGAAAGCTTTTTTTTTCTTGTTGTCAATGTTTGTTTGGTCTCTTCAAGTTTTCGGGGTTTCTTGTTCAAATGTTAAGATGCACTGTAATGGCAGACCTAATTGGATTAATTGCATAGGCTAATTGAGTACCAGTTTTGTTGTGCAAACAATCTTTTCTTTCAAGTGGGCTTTAAAAAACAATCTGCCACTGTTTCCAGTGTACGGAATTTGGTTGAATTTATTTAAAACGAAAAAAGATTGCAAAAAGTTTTCCATTATTTTATTCACAACGAATTGTCCAAAGGGGTAAATTGTCGCTGAGAAAAGCATTTCACTTTATACCATTTGCTAATAGTAGCATAGCGCAGTGATTGATCAACTGATTGATTGATTGATTGATTTATCCGCATTACCGGTGCTGCTTCTGGACAGCGATAATGTGAATAGTAGTTTGTTTCCTTTTGTTCTGATGTCCCTGAAGAATGATCAGAAAAATTCTTACTTGCTTTAACACAGATATATATATATATATATATATATATAGCAAAACAACAAACTGCTTTCAGTATTATATATATATATATTTATATATATATATATATATATATATATATATATGTTGGCTGCTTTTAGAGTGAAAATGAAAATTTTCAGAATTTGGTTTGTTATATTTAGAATAGGGGATAAAAAAGCATTTACTGATGAATAGTAGTGGTTGAGTGTCAGAAAATGCCGATGCAACGTGGAACTGGTTAGTTTAGTTTAAGCAGTTTGTTGTTTTGCTTCTTTAAAGAAAATTTTCCACTACTTTCAAAGCTCAGCCTTTGAAATTCCCATTCCTCGTGTTGATTTCACTGCTCATTCAATTCAAAATGAAACAAAAATTTATATTCATCATCATCATCAACTCTGCACAGCTGTACCGATTTGTATTTGATTGAATTTTATCAAATTGAACACGAAAACTATTATTAGCTGAACAACGAAAAATTTACAGAAATTTACGAAATCGAAAATTTGACCACAAGGTGATTCAGGGAATTTGATTTTCAAGTACAATGATGATTCAGGGAATTTGATTTTCAAGTACAAGTACAGTTACAAGTACAAGTACTTTTTATGCTAGCATGATCTATTTACTGCTGTCTTGTCTACTGTATAATGGTCATTTATATTTTTCAGTTTTCTTCAGTTGAGAAATTCACAGCCTTCATCATGAGGGAGGGGGGTCGTATGTTTGTTTGGAACTTCGTGTGCACATTTATCATTTGTTGTAAGAAATGACTATTACCGGGAAACTTATTTGACTTCAGTATTAGAATAACTTTAAACCATGAATTTACTTTTGCTGAATTTTGGTTTTTCAAAGTTTGAGCAGCTTGAAAATGCACATTAGTGACTAATTTTTAAAGAACATAGTTGTGGAATTGTGCAAAGTGAATTTCGTCTTATCTCCGCGTTATCTATTCTTAACATCGCAACGAAACTGTTGACTTCTTACTGATTGAGTGTCAGCATTTCTATGAACGTTAAAAAATTCGTTTTGTATAGCATATAAGAAGGCGAACCAAAAATGCTGAAAATGAAAAACTGTCTTTCTGCTTTGACTGTACGCAAAGTAAACGATCTGTTATGGGTGAGTGCATCACAAAACATCCCACCTAACCGTGGGATTCAGAGGTGATTATCAAATGTAAACAGAATTTGATCTTCGTTGGCATAAATTAACCAACAGAGTGGACAAAGATTGTATTAGAATAGGATTTTGATTAAATAAATGACTACTGTATTGTATGGCTTCGTTTGATCGATTCGAACATGTCGAATTAGCATCAGTCCAAGATGGTGCAGTGTTCATGATGATGATTTGTAGAACTGTTGATTTTAATCGTCTGTTTTGTTCCAGACAGTTCAAGCGTTCGTTAGTGGCTTAATTGAAATCTGACGGCTGATTTGATCAGTTCTGCTGGTTTTTCCCCCTTTATTCTCAGTTTTCATTACAACGACACTTCAACAACCAATCACCCTTGGGCGTTGTTGCGTGCAGATTGCGGTTAGCACAGCTTGGCCAGCCTGCACCTCTTCAAAACTATCGATCCTCTCCCCCACTCCTTCCTTTCTTGCCCAGTTAGCGCCTGATTGATTGATTCACTCACATGTCTGCAGGTGGCCGGCCGGCTGCCGGCGCATCATCTTTTTCAAATTTCAATCAGAGTGGCAAGTCGTTGTGAACAGGCGATGACCACACGTCAAGCCTGGTATAAATGAGATTACTACCAATCGATGCCATAGTCGACGTCTGGAAATTTGACCCTCGGGTTTGGTTCCGGTCGTCTGGGGAAATATGTCGGTTTATTAACCGCACATAGTCCGCACAGTTTATCATCATCATAAACCGCAAACATAAATAGAAATGTGCATTTCTTATATTGGACACCAGGTATTTATTTTGGTATTGAAAATCTATAAGTACAGCACAATGAAAATGAACAGAATGACATTAACAGCAGCAGTTAGAGAGAGAGAGAGAGAGAAGAAAAGAAAAACGGAAAAAGAAGAAAACACAACTGAATAACCACCAGTAACAGTGTTGCATTTTAGTGACTAGTGAACAAATGAGCACCTGATATTCTGTTGTTGTTGTTTTTTTTGTACAAAACTCCTCGACTTAACCAACCAATTAAGTTAACTGATCACCAATTCATAGAGAGCAGCAGTACTGAAACAGCGCCAACAATGGTGCATCGAATTGATCCTTTCAGCTTCGCGTTGCTGCTGCTACTCAAACCGAGAGCTTCGAGTTCACCATTCGACACTGCAATATATGAAATGTTGAAAATAGAATAATTCAGTTCATCAACAACGAAAATATTATTTTTCACTTACGTTCATGAATTTCATACAATATTATCGACTCCGTCTCAGGCTGCCTACGTAGAATTGTATTCGGATAGACGAAATCTTCAAGCTGCTTTCGGTTTGAAAGCGGTACATCGACCCGGTAACTGCCAACAGTGTCGTCCACTGGTCGGCTTGTTCGCCTCGTTTGTTCTGCTTTGGAAACATCCTGATTAGGCGACGTCTTTTGACGAGCATTGTCCATGTCGTTGGACATCTGTGAACCGGGAGAATTGGTCGTCGCTGAACCAGGCAGTGAGTCGCGGTACTTTAGTAGCCACTGAGGATGATGTATGTTGGTTTGCTTTTTCAACGATCTGTGATTGTCTTCTCGACCGCGCCGGATGTGAACCAGCATTTTCAGATTGTTAAAACTGCACAAGCCATCGGATCGTTCGTGCATACCTTCGGCTGATCCGTCTGAGGTGGCTAAAATGAAAATACAATAATTTCATTTCAGTTTTTCCACATCACCATCAAAACGTGAACGTACAGATGAAATAATAATTGTGGCCGGGTTTGAATTCTAAACCGTTTGGCATTGGAGTGAATTCACGTAAGGTGAGCTTTATTATCGAGTCGACATATGGACTCGAACATTGGCCTACTATGCGTTCTTTATCAAGAATGCAGTTGTCGTAGCCAAATTTAGATACCTATATTGAAGCGAAAAGCCGAACATTATTACTCGTTTATGTTATTGTTGTTTAAGTTTAGCGTCTCTTCCATCAGTCGTAAAACTTACCATGTAAATGATGCTATGCTCGGCTTTGTCTTGTGTTACTGTGTCAGTATATTTTGGACAATGAATGTCCACTGAATCTCTAATGTCAGCATAGACGATTAATCCAGCACTGTTGGCAGTGAACCTAGAACAAATCTCTGCTGTAACTGGTGGTGATATGGAAACGACCTTGACGTCAGGGTAATGCAAATAGAATTTTTTGTCCTTGGGCGAGGTCTGTTTCTCCTGCTGAGGGAGAAATGAAGTTACGTCGCCGTCTATCCTGTGCCTATTGTTCACTAAATATTGTAAACTTGTGCATGCATTTTCTCATTGTACTCTCCCGGAGACCTCTGAAAAAAAACGGTAGTGGACGTTTAGCGCTGTCCACTCTGTTAATAGTGAAGCTCAATAAGCGGCCAGTTGGGACAATGAGCCATTTGCAGATTGGCATGGCGTGAGAAACGGAACCAAGAACGACCTGATCTCAAATTTGACCCTGATTGAAGCGTCGTGATGGCGGCCAAATAGCCACACGGTCGGTCAGCGAAAAGAAGCTATGCGTGTCAATTGGGAAAAGCTGATTCACTTCAGCTACATTATTAAAACCCTGGACGCTGATTTCTCCAGCGAATACATGTAAATTTCGATGTGCTATTGCGAAGTGATTATTTTTTCTTGATTTCATTATAAATATATAAATGTAAATTAGCCGAACAGAAAATGAAAAAAAGGCCTTGACACTGGTTGAATTGAGTGGAAAATCTGCTTTATCGGTGAACGACAGATGAGTAAGGAAAAAACACAAATAATGACTTTTCACACGCTTGAATTCAACAGGGAGTTCGTGAGCAATTTTGTTTGATAATGTTTTTTTTCATGATGCTTCTTTCCAAATGATAATAATCAAAGAAGGTTAATTGGAAAACTTTTTACGTAAACAGCGTCTTTCCACTCGATTTACTAGATAAGATGACCATACTGGAACCAGAATTCTCAGAATATTATATGCAATAATTAATGATAACAAAAAGTTTTTCAATATCAGCTTTTCTTCACGTTTTGCATTTTTTTCCAATGAAAACAAGGAATTTTGCTATTTTTTAATAATTCAAAGTTCATTAGTTAAAACTGTTCACTATGTTGGAGTTTTCATCACGAAGCATCAGACTGATTAATTAATTAATTAATTAATTGGCTTACTTCTACTTCTAATGCTTGCATAACTATTCTATGTCAATACAATATCGTTAATCATCATTGTATTTGAAAATCGAAAACCCTGAATCATATGATTCAAATGAAGAAGAAAATAATATTGAAAAATGTCTTTCACATCCTACAGACGAATCATTTTAATTTGTACATTATTTTTGATAAAAATTTCCAATATTGTAATAATAGCTATTGTTAATGATTGTGTTTGTAATAGATAATAATAATTTTCATGTTCAATTTGATAAAATTTAATCAAATACAGATCGGTACAGTTGTGCAGAGTGGATGATGATGATGATGAATATAAATTTTTCTTTCGCTTTGAATTGAATGAGCAATGAAATCAACATGGTCAGCAAGCATGCTGCTTAAACTGAACAAACCAGTTCCGCGCCACATCGTCTTTTTCTGACACTCAACCACTGCTATTTAGCAGTAAATGCTTTTTTACCCCTCTTTTAAGCCATACTAACGACTGATCAAACATCAAATTACAATAAAGAACAAACATCCGCACCATTTGCATATATTTATTTATTTATTTATTTATTTGCTTTTATTTTATTGCAATGAATTCCCTTGGTTTATCTGATTTGTCGATTTTTTTCAAAGGAATGCAATTGTTTGAACAATTAAGTCAAGCATTTGAACGCGGTGCATCAATTTCCAGACTAACGAGAAACTGAAAAACTTTTAAAGCTAGACTACACTGCACCTACTCGGAGCAATATTTCTTCTAATAACGACTTTTGAAAATTATCGAAAAAACAATACAAACCATTTTCAAATCCACCGATGATAGAAAATAAATTTTTACAACTGGTCATTATTATTTATTATTCTCTTGATTTCCCACTTTCTATCCTTTCGAAACATTGTGAATGCTCAAGGAATAAGGCAGTAGAAGAATTAATATTTGTAAATTGAATTAAATATTATTTTTTGCGTTGCTTTATTTCAATTTATGGTCATCACTTTATTATTATTATTATGATGATGATTATTATTATTATTATCAGTATAATTGGGCTTTACGCATTTTCGTGAAAGTGAACACCGTTTTTGCAATTTTTTCAATTGTTCGCGTTCGTCGATGCGAATGGATTGTTGCGGCGATATGTTTCAAGGTTCCGAGGTTGCGCTTCTTCAGCTGTAATTGTGTTTATCAGTAGTAGTAAAGAGTAAATGAAACGTGAAGGTAAACCGGCATCTCTTCTCAGATCGACCTGTCAAATTTTGACCGTTCAACTGTTGGTCACTTTTCAAATGCAAACGTCAGCAGGCTACTGTTGAAAGGCCATTGCGCCATTGCTAGGTGTTGTCCAAATCAGAAACACTTGTCTGGAAAATTTTCTGCCATATCCTGTTGCCCAATGCATGCTGATGTTGTATTATTATTTTACGTTCACCGTAGGGGAAAGTGGTGATCAAGTTTATTTCAGTTGCTCGATTGCAAGCGAAGTTGAGTGGAGAAATGAATTACACACTGGACAGTTGGAGCTTTTTTCCAACCAAACATGCCCTACTGCTCTGTGCTTGAGCTTTATTTGTGATAAGATGGCCGAGCAGCTGAGACGCGATCCTTTTGCACACAGAGATCAGTTTCGGATCGCGGTCGTTCAAAGCGTAAGCCATTTGTGTTAACCGCTAATCCTCATACAAACTGGCCTAAAGTAAGACGCGTCATCCAAAGGCGGCCGGCCTTGAGAACACAACTTGTGAATACAGGGATGAAAGATGGGGGAAAATGAAAAGCCAGGCATCCAGGGGTCGGATTGACGCCGCTTAGTCAAGTATAGTAATTGGAGAAAAGATTTGCAGGTGTGTGATTTAGTCACGCAAAGGCAACTTTCAATGACTGCAATTAATGAAGCTGAAAATATGCGAATCGGTTTTCGCTAATCAGCCGACTGAGACATACCGTCGCCAACAACATCTTTAACATACCGACCAACTGAAGTGGGCATGGAGGAGGAAGTGAAGCCAGTCTGAACATTGCAGACAAAGAAAGCAATGTTGTGACAACTAGAGCCAGAAGTCTTATCGCATACCTATTTGTGCTCAATGGAAAGGAAAAAACCTAACCAGAGTCTGGTTTCTAGCTGAACAATATTCTGAAATGCAATGAATCTGTTTTACAATAAAGAAAAGTGTATTTTCGTCTCATTTTTCACTCTACAATTGGGTATATTTTTTTCAATTTTACTCATTCACAAGGGAAAAAATTACGCACGATGTGTAATAAGCTGACATGTTGAGACATGTTGGACAAAAGAAGCTACTTTTGAAATCAGCTCTTATTTAGGTCGAAGGTGAATTTTGAAAAACGTCGAGGCCATTTCTAACTCATTCTCAACATTATTACTTTTTGAAATCAGGCCAACGAATTTTCAGCGTCGACGGCGTCGTCGTCGAGATGCTGTGGACAATTTTTGAAAGGAAAGTTTTCAACCCGTTTCTTAGAAGAAAGCATACAAATGTCCTGAACAATTTTCAGCTTGAAAGCAATCAATGCAAATTTGTTACGCGATCTGTGATTAGAATTCTTTTCGAAACTTTTCAATCGTTTGCGGTGATTGCACGTAGAAGATATAAAATATAAAGCACAAATATTTTGCATTAGACATGCATGGTGGATGCGAACAAGGAGAAAAGTGGAAAAGAAATCTGCTTACTTTGGATTAGTGGAATTCCAGTATATGTCAGCAAGTTGCTTGGCCAAAGCGAAGCAGCAAGCTTGAGCGAGAAGTATACAGCCAAGCGCACTGGGCGCCATCTTGGCTTTAACTTTTGTGAAGCAAAAACAGAATTATCCCTCAATCAAGTCAGCTGTCAAAAAATTCAGGGTTTGCAGTCAAACTGATTCGCGGTGCAACTGGGAACTGTTGGATAGGTTTATATACAGCTCTACTCTGTCGGAGGGGTCAATAAAATTAGCCCTATTGGTCGAAAATTCACCACGCCAGTCGGCTAATGGAGGTGTCGACAGTAGCGCCCCCTTTTTGCTCGCTGTTCCATTTTGGCATAAATTTGTATAATCTGATCACAACTACTGTATGAACAGAAGCTTGCTTAGTTGAGAATTTTTTTCGCTTTTCATATAATATTTGTTTATAATTTTATATAAGCCTCGTCACAAGAATCCCGTTCAGTAATCCAAGAACAACAACAATAATGATAATTCAATTGTCCTAACCTTACTTCATCTGGATGTGTAGCATAATCGTCATAAAATAAATTTAGTATATCCGTAGCAGGCAACTAGAGGAATTTGTTTTGAAAGTTGACATTTTTGTCTGATAAATTTCATTTACTAAAATTTTAAATAGCTGGGAAGTGCTTTCTTTTTATTAAATGCTGCTTAGCTTTCTTTAACAAAAAATTGTTTTCAAAATAAAGCCCAGATTGGAAAATGATTAAATTGAAAAGTAATATTTGTCTGTTTTTCTTTTAATCTTATCACTTTATCAGTACATTTGTATGATTCAACGTTTGACGTGCAGTGTCATTTGATGTTAATAATAGTAACAACAGATAGTGATTCGGATAATAGTGTAGTAAAAGGAAATTCTTTGCGAGAATTTTTGGAAAAAACAAAAATTTTGGGCGTATTTATTTTAAATATAATTTTGTACATTTACATGCAACTCTGATCGATATGATCGACGAAAGGGGATTGAACTTGCATTTCTGCGCGCTTAATCCGTTGTGTTGATAATTGATGCACAATAAGCTTCTGAATGTTTGATAGGTTTCATACAGCAGCTGGTAGCTTCTGTGGGAAAGGATTATTATTATTATTATTATTATCTGGAAATGTAGATTATGGGTTTTGTGCAGATGTTGAAATTGAAATTAAACACTTTTCTCATACAGAAAGTATTTGAAATAAACGTAAAATATAAATGTTTCTTTTTTTCGCTGCATTTACACTTGACGCAAATAGTAATTACACGTTTGTGCGTATCTGCGGTTGCGTGTTTGCGTGTGGGGAGTAAGATCCAATCGAATGATTGCATAAGTAAATTTTTCACTTCAGCTTGTGTAAATTTTCTAAAACTGGAAAATTAACATGCAGTAAGCAAAATTTGTCCATTTCACTGAACGTTCACTATTGTGCAGAACTGGTGAATTCATTTATTTCATTCTTTCTGTTCAACGTAATAAATTTCAACTGTCCACAGAGTTCAGTTGATCACAATGTGCAAAGATAGTGGCTTTGCCTAATAATATTTGGTCTGTTATGCTGCTAACTTCGGTCTTTCAAATTCATCTCGTTCGTCTCTTCTTTACGTAATGAAGATTGAAGGTTTTGTTCAATTTTGCCCATCTGGGAACAATAAGCAGTGATTTTGGCACGATGACCGTGTTCTCCGCAAGCAATGTCGATCAGCATAATTTAATTTTCCCTTGTTGAACTCTCTGTTCAGTTGCGTTCAGTGCCTCGATCGATCAGAAATTCCAATAATTGAATACTTATGCAAATAAGTGAATTTACCAACGACTTTCATTTGAACAATGAAGCAAGCAAGTTATGAGTCGTTTCGTTTTTATTTTTAAACAGTGGGTTCAATTTCAGTTTTGAGACAATCCTATCACGGTGGTCTAAAGGAAAACTTGAAAATCTGATAATTTGAAAAACATCGATATCGATATCTTTTTTATACATGCATATGCGTATATCATTTTTTCTTTTCTCTTCCAGCAATGTCTAGCCAATGTAGTTTTGATCAAAGTCAGATAAATTGCTGAGCATGCAACTGAGTAATTTTGACGGGACTGGAAAAAAGTTTTCTTTTTGCAAACATACCAACACAACTGTAACTAGAATTTTCTAGCGATAATCTGGAATTAGCCTTCAGCGTGTTTTCATACTGCAAATCTCACAAATCAACGTTGGATTAACAAAATTTTTTGAGCCGACGAGAACACACGACCTGATTTCACCTGACTGCAAAGCAAGTAGATGGCATATTTGCAAACAGGAACGAAAAAGCTAGATTGAAAAAGCGATTGTCAAGCTAGAACTCAACTTTGCTTACTCCAAGTGATCGATCAGTGATTTTTTGATCGTCTGCATCCGGCTTCACTATTGCCGGGGAAGTATTTTATTTTATGAAGGGAAATTGATTTATGAAAACAAAAATTCTCAACTATCATCCATCAGCAACAGTGCTACTGTTGCAAGAAATTAATTATTGATAAAGTTATATCTTTGCAAATGCTATTGACTGAAAAGATTATGACCTAGTTGGGACGGTGGTGTGCGTATGTCAGATTGCAAGAAAATTATTAAATTATGATAAAATTTATAAGCAATACTTTTTACTTCTGGAAAACATTGTATCCTCTTCCTTTCTTTCCTTTTCTGGACCACTTTTTTGAAAATTATCAAGCAGCTTAAGACATTATCCCGTTTTTTATCTATAAATGGTAAAAATGCTCATTTTGGAACGATTTGGATATGCAGGGGTTTTGAAAAGAGAGTTTCGTTGAAGAATAGTCATTTGTACTAGTGGTTTTTTATATTACACACTTCCCCGATACCTCAATCATGAACATGCTTCAGATTCTTAGCAAGTTAAAGTTTATCAAAGTTGGTTGCTAATTTTTATTTCTTTTAATGCTTGAAGGCACTGATTTCTTTCTTTGCATTATAAACGGCATGAAGTATTTTGAAAGTTTTTCGAGCTGTGTGAATATGGAGGGAAATGTGTTTGAAAATCTTGTCGCTGTTTGTTAGTAGTTGAAAATGAACGGCAAGCAATATTAATTTAGACAAGTCAGAGAAATAATTAAGAATAAGCTCAGGGCAAAAAGGTGTAAATGAAGGCTTTGCAAGCGACCAGAGCAGACGCTGGCTTTCGAATGGCCGTTGTTGTTTTGTTGATTTTGATCATCTAAATAAATTAATTTGCTTATTCAACACTGAAAATGTTGCATCAAACACAAATACTCAGTCGTTCAGTTAGTCGAGCAGGTCGATATGCGTTCGCTCTGTGCTTTGGCGCAGTGAAGCGACTGTTTGACCAATAAACATCATTTCCCGCAGGATTGTTGTGAGCAAAGTTTAGTTCTGCTGTAAATCTGGCATTTTCACCGGCTCTGTGATTTGGCTGATCCCAAATGATGAACGGTTTAGTCGATGCGCGATTGATGTCAAGCTTGTTTTTACCTCAAACAAATGAACGAAATTGCCTCTTTTTCCTATATCTTCATAATTGTTATTAATTATGTAAAAAAGTGACTACTTTCCACAGGTTGATAATTCTCTTCTTTGACGTCGAACTGCAGTCGCATATTTTTCGAATAGCACAATCCACGATCAGTGTTTTGCATACCTTCCATCTTACCGGTGCTAGTAGCTAAAAATTTTCAACATTATTTTTAACTTTATTCATCGAATTGTACACTCTCTGCCGACAGTGTCAATCAGTTTCAACGTCAATCAGGCATTTCAATCATACGCGGCTGTTTTTTCTAACTTAATTAGTTTATTTCTAAACTCATTTCCCTATACTGTTTAAATGTGACATACAATATTATTTGAAACGAAAAATGGAATCTGTTAGTAACTGAAGGAAAGAAAAAAATGCAGCTTTCAAATATGTGAGATGTGAAATATTCGTTGATATTTGATAGATTTGATAGATGATAATAATTATTATTGTTTCATCATGCAACAGTGGCATTATTAGCCGAGGAAATGATGAACAAATTTCTGAAACGAGCTTACTAATTAGATAGTAGCGTCGATTGGGGACAAATTCCAAACCACCGGGATTGGGCGTGAAACGTCGGAAAACCACTGTCACCACTTGCTTTTTATAAGGCACTGTACAAAGACCGACCAAACGTGCGGTGGAATTGATTGAGCATGATTCATAGCCAACTTTGTCAACCTGAAATGTTGTTATTCATTTAAAGAAGAAAAATAAGCAACAATAGTTTTCTAATTGTTGAAGAAAATGGTCACCATGTAAATTATTGAAAATTCCAATAAATTTGGTAGCGTTTCTCGTTTATACTGGGGACAGATTAGATCGACTTTGTCATGCAATTGGACAACGAATGGCTCCATAGCTTTAGTGGAGACGAACCTGAATAATGATCGATGATAAATGATTGACAAAAGATTTGAAACTGAAATGCGTGTTTTTTTGGCATTATATACTAATTATTATTATTACTGTTGTTGTTATTTTTTGGAAAGGGTAAAAATTGAAGCCGCCAATATGTGAGATTATTAGTTGCAGTCGAGTATGGTCGAGGCCATAGGCGGCGCGAATCAAAGGTACCTGGACTGTGTAAGCTAATTCAAGCAGTGTTTGATTAAAAGTACAATCCGATTTGGCAGCGTTTCTGTGTTGAACCTACGATCGGTCATCTGATACTAGCGTTGACCTTGGTTTCAGTTGCTCAGATTGTCTGAACAATGTCTGAACTGTGCTTGATGAAGAAAGAAGCCGCCAACGTTGGCGTCTGGTCGATGGTTCAAGCCAACTGTGATCACAGAGAATTGGTGACAAACTTTGACAGCTGTCCTGGACATCGACAACGTTATGGTTGCCACTGATGGAATCTGAATTGCAAACAACCGACTCGATGTCGTCGCTAGTGAATCTGGCGTCTGCTAAGGTCGATGATTCTTATTTATTCACTTCATACAGACGGGCTTTTAAACTTCTGTCAATGATCTGACAGTTGGTTGATATTCATCTGACAGTTTTATTGTAAAGTCGACTAATGTTGAATTCATTCATTTTGTTAGAGATTTGGATATGCTACTTTTTTCTTCTTTACCACATCTACATCATCATTATCAACAAATGCAAATGCAAATATCAAAATGGCACAACTGGCATTTGTTCAGCTGTCAAATGAAATAAAGACAAACAAGCATCAAGATTCTTTAGTTGATTTGCAACTGAGAGCAATTTTTTCGTTTTATTCATTCAAATTCATGTTCTTGGAAAGCTGATCAGTGAATACATAAGCGTTACGCAACAATTATCTTTTTATTGAAAAATATGATTAATTTTGTCTCACTATTTGTTCATATTTCTATAATTGCATAGAATGAAAAGCGGAAGCAGAAATTGATGATAAAAATAGCATTCAGTTATTACTTTTTTTAAACTATTTATTGCACATATTTCTATTAATTAAGTCCAGAAAATGTTTGACAAACGACAATCGAGAATGTGTGGGTGTGTGTGTGTGTGTTGTGACTATTTACGAAAACAGTGCTAATTTTTATTTGAACGTTACGCAAAATTAATTGTTTGTTCATTACTGCTAATCACCTGTTATCTAAGCTGCGTAACAAGCTTGTTTGAATTATCAATTTATTATCACTATTTGTGAAGCGTGTTTAGTCAGATTGTACATACACTTACTGCGGATTGGATGAGTTCCAGAAAATAGTGATGACTTTAGCTGATCGAATAATAAGCAACTGATTCAGCAAAACTGAAAGTACAGTGATTGGTATTGTGGATTTGTGGAACCAGCTTGCCATGGCGATGCCATTGCACAACAACGTCAGTTATGTTGTAATTCGATGGATAACTGATGATGGATGAGCATCGTAAGATGGGTCTAAATTTTAAAGAAAACCAATGAAATAAACATGAAGCGGAAGTTAAATGAGAGGATTCAGTTTGTTGTTGTTACACGCTTTTCAATTCAACATATGCAAGTAAGTACAGTTGTACGTGTTCAAGAGTTGACTCACATATACAGGAGAGAAAGAGACAGAGAGAGAGAGAGAAAGAGAGAGAAAGGCAGATAGACAGACAGAGAGCGAGAGAATGAGTGAGCTAGCTTTAGGCTTTGACTAGCCAATAGAGTACGAAAGCACGGAGCGGCCGCCCAGTTTTGGCCTTTTGTCTGACGGCAAATAGCTGCTGGCTAGCAGGCGTTCAAGAATGGAGTTTGTCAGTTTCATAAGTTTGCATACTTGGATGTTTTGATATCCCAACGCGAACATGATCTAGGATGCTGGTGACGATCGTAGCAGGGGGCAGCAGGCAGGCAGCTCGTGCCAATTTGTCACGCTTCTTATTCACACTTGTGTTGTAAGTAGGTGCGTCCGAGGTCAGAGACTAGGTGGCGTGGGGTAGTTGCCATGACTAAAAATTGACCCAAATTCCATTTTTACACTACATCATTAGACTCTTTTTTCTTTGGTATTTATTTATATTTGTAATATTAAGAATGTCTTCAACCAAGTGAGATTTGGTCTCTTTTTCGTCTTTTTTTACTATTTATTCTTTTAAAGATTGCTTTCCAATTCAGTTAGCAGTGCAATTTATGGCTATATTGAAAACAGTGTGAAAGGAAATAAAAATTATCCTAACAGTTTAAAGTATCACTTTATTTTCGTAATAGCCAACCAAACGTTTGCAAATAGAGAAGTTTCACGACAATAATTTTAAGCTGTACAATAAAAACAGTTCAACTACAATTTTTTGCTTAAAGTGTAGTCATTTCAGACTTATATGTAGAAATTTTTTGCCCAGTGAAGCAGGCTTTACTTTGTTATGTTGACTGACAACTATTCTGGCAATTTTTCAATTAATTATTGCAAGTTTTATTACAGTGCAAAAGAATGATATGGAAACGAAGCTTGTTGCGTGATCAGATTTAAATTAAATATCAAGAAATGAAGAGGGAGAAGATATTTTGTGCATAATTTGAAATTAAATTTATTTCTAAAGTATTGCACCTGCTTTGCTGAAAACTCTGCTCGCTGAAATAACACTAGAAAGAATGATTAATAAATGATTTGGCAATGATGATCAGAATTGGAATTTAGTTCCAATAATAATAATTATTATTATTATTAATGAGCTCTTCTGTTCACTGAGAAGCAGCAGGCAAATTTTGAAAAACACTTTTTGTCAAAGATCTTTGTAATCCAAGTTGCGCAAGTAAATTTAAATGACTAATTTTCCAATGTTGCAAATGTCAACTTTTCTAAAACAATGTCCTTGTGTTTCTTTCAATATTTTTTCATTGTTTGCATAAAAAGGCATTTTGCATAAAAAGTTCTAGTTTATAAATGTATTGCTTATTTTTTTTTAATATTATGCTTATGTGATTGAAATTTGCTCTGTTTCAACTGTTGAAAGCCAAGCCCAACAAAGTCCTTTGGGTATTTTTCAAGGAAATCAAGAAGGGGTAATGTTATGTGATCGTGACAGTGCAGCCAAGAAAAATTTATCGCGACCTTGCGTTCAGTGTCACGCAGATGCTAGCCACCCACAGAGATGCAGCTGGAAAGCAATTGGTTGTCAGTGGAAAAGTTGCAATGAAAATTTATCGCGATTTGTAGCTATTTATTTTAAAGTTTTGTTTTTGATATGATATGATATGATATGATAACGTAATTTGTTGCTCAATATTTTCAATAATAATACTTTTTTTTTCATTGTAATTATCCGTTGTACAATACAAAGTATGTTGTCTGCAGTGAAAAGATTTTATTTAAAGATTGGAAACGGTTTTAAAGTTGTGCAACTTAAATTCATCGATGATTATGGGGTTAATTTATACAATTTTACATTTTAAAGCCGAGTGCATTTGGTTTCAAAATTATAACATGAAATTATTAGGTTTTTGAAATTTTCAGAATTTTCCGAATTCTTCTGAGTGGAATTTTAAATTGTAGAAATTTCTCTCATTGACAGATCTACGAAGAAGGTAGATAGATAATTTGGATCTGCTATTTAGCGACTGAAATTAAAGTATTGCCTGACGAAAAATGGAATAACAACAATAGGCCCTGTGATAGATGTGGAAAAGTGCGTTGACTTTGCAGGTTGTCAGATTATTTTTTCTTAATTTCTATTACTCTTGAACTAGAACGCTTAAATGACAGTATTAGTTTTTGCAACTATGCAGAATATTTATAGTATCATCAGATCTATTCATCGTTGTTACAATTTATTTGAAATACATATATTTCTTCTACTCTAGGTGAGGAACTTTTTTTTCAATTGAAATTTTGCTTTTTGTTTCTTTATTTGATTGTTTGCAATGTTAAACGAAATTATTACAATTTGTGTATATTGGAATTTCTTTCAGCATTTTTTGTATTTTTTCTGTTCAACTTTCAATAGTAAGACACTAATATGAAATGGAGCAGATTTTTTTTTCCAAATTCTTTCCAATTATTACTGTTGAACAATTATTGAACAATAGATAGTGTTCATTTAAAACTTTCTTTTTAAATGACCTTTCAGAAACAAAACGAAAAAGCTAAATAATAATGTATTATTATTATTTTTGCACACAATGACATTGTTGTAAAATATGAAATTTCATATTCTTATGAAATGATTTAGAAGAATGATTTATCCTTTATATTATTATTTTTTATTTATTTTCCAAAGAGTTTGTTTAATTTCTTATTTTTTAACATTTTCATTAAATAGATATGTTAATTGTATTATTCTAATAGACGTGTTATTGTATTACTTTTACAAAGTTAGCAAAAGCTATGACATCATTTCAACCGCAATATTTGCATTGTTTGTGCAGCTTATAAGTAAGGTTTCATTTAACATAGCATAGTTATTAAAATAGTGACCTGTTTTGCAGGCGCCTTGAAGGGTGAAGTGAAAAGTCAGTATTCAATTGAATATCTTTCAGTACGTAATTTTTTTGGCGTTCAGTTTGAAAATTCAATTGTGAGCTGTAGTTTTCAATGCAGTGAATAAGAGACGGTTTTTGATTTAAATTTTATTTTCGAGAAAAATTATTAATTATCAGTGAAATAAATGGTCTGATTTTTTCTTACAAAAGTGTAAATAGTTTATTTGACAGTGGAAAAAGTGTAGTAGAAGTTTTCATTTCATATGCTCTGACAGAATGCGTACGAATAGACTGAGAAAGAGGGATTAAAAGAAAATTTCAATAGCCTTCATCTATCTGTCCAACTTTTCCCCTATCTCGAGTACTGGTGAACTGTGTGCACTAGTGCCGTACTGGAGAACTTTTATTGGCGAAGACAATATTGCCGGACTGATTTGTCCAGAGGATGGCGATGTAGGGGAACGTCCGATGCTGGGCCTTCGACTGGGCAAGCCGTCCATTTGTGAACGATTGGTTCCAGTAATCAACGCCACTGGTCTACCACGTGGAGAGTTGTAGCCTTGGGTCTGCGTTGGCAATTTTGGCCAACTATTTTCAGGGCAACGTTGGCTATTTTCACTGTTGCACACTTTTTCCAACAAGTACACTCTGCTACTGTCTAGAGGTTGTTGTTCAGCGTACGCTTTTTTCCAGTAAATTTTTTCATCATGATTTAAATTTTGCCATTTCATATCCTCACATGAGAATTTATGAATTTCATGACCATCGACAGTTGTCATCATCAGTCGATCCATCTCGGTTGATTCTTCTGCATAACATGCATCAGAAACGGTTGACTGTTTCATAGACATCTGAAAACAGTTTTGTCATTGCACACAAATTGATGTTCGTATGAAAAGGAACAGATTTAGAATAAAAAAACTGAAAACAAAAGAAAATTTACTTCTCACCTCAAACTGACTAACATTCATATTAAGCCAGAGGTCAGCGTCCGCTGTTTGCTTTGTATTGCATTGATTCGCCTTAAAATGAGTAGATGTATAATATTAAGGAGAAGAATTTTATCATTTAAATCAAGTAGATACTTTTCTGCTCGTCTGTGTATTGATGACAATAATGCTGAAAACCAAAAACGCTCCTAACGGCATGTTAACCAGTGACATGCCATAATAAGTGTAATAAAGCCCGTATGACGTGAGATTGAAAGCGAAATACGAAAACCACCACTGCGCAACCATTCCCAGTTGGAAGCAAATAAAAATATACAACCTGTTTCTTAACAAAAGAAAATCAATTATTAATTTTTTGTAATACTGCGACATTTTGTTTTTTTTTCTTAATATTTACTTGCTGCCATTTGGAAACAGCTTCTGCTTATGTTTGCAATCGAAAATCAGCGCCATTGTAGATGCATACAGGGATAACTATAACAACAGCTAGCTAGCATATTATCGGCGAAATGATTTCGATGAAAAATGAATTACTAGCATCAATACAACTACAGGTGCTGCGAAAAATATCAATGTGGGATCGTAAAAACTGAACCAGCATTCTCTGAATAGAAAGAAAATTTTGTTGCTCAACAATGTTTCTGTGTTCTTATCGATTTGCACACTTACTCGTGGGTTGCTTTGAATGAATCTTTCAAAATTCGTATTGCAATGTACACCGTGGGAATAGCTTATAAATAAGCGAATTAATAATTAATTAGTGAAATGTGAAAATTTTACTGTGTTCCTTACTCCAGATGAGCATATGGCGGAGCCAAGTATGGTAGTTGTTTGTTTGCTTCAAAGGTGTTGAGGTTTTGAAAATTTCTACAGGAACAACTACTAGCCAGGTGAACAGTGCCACGTTGACAAATAGGAGTGCGTTACCGATGACGGAACATTTGAGCTGCAAGTGTTGTTGAAATCACTTATTTAAATTGATAATTTTTTCATTAGTGCATTTTTATGTTAGAGGAGCATGTTCATTGTAAAGCTTACCACAAAATTGCTAGCTCTGGAAAACATGTCAAACAGCAGTATGCTAATTCCATAACAGAAAATTGAAATGAGCATTGATGCGTTGCGGAAAACGTTTTCTCTTTGCTTGGTGAAAATTAAGCATACGAAAATTGTCAGAATAATTACCATGGATAATGTTGTCACAGTGAGAGCAAAATAAGACAGAACCGTATCTGTAGTCATGAAATCCTGTAAAAAATTTACAACAATAACCTAGTCTGGATTTTTTTGCTTTAGTCATTCTTTTCCAATCTATGATAATTTGTTTTCTCAATAATCATTTCACTTTCTACATTGTTATACGGCACGTTTAGTAAGGATTATTTGTTTATCGTATGGTCTGTAAATTCATTTATATATGAATAGCTTACGCGCATGCTCACGGCAAAGGTTGACAAATGATTGCAGGCACAAATGACATGTGATCGATTGAAGTAATCTACGTAACAACCTTGGGTACTCCATTTTGGTTCTGATTTATCATCATCATCATTATATGTATTTTTTGCATTCCAAAACATGCAGAATGGTATCAGATAGTTATTTTTCATCCAGCTTGGCAAGGGAAATGTGAAAAATGCAGGTTTTTCTATACTGATCACCTGTTTACCGGCATTGTCAATAACACCAACGGATAATAGTGGGCTGTGTATGTTGTGAACATTGCACTCTGCAAAACTGGGACTGAAAAAGGCTTAAGTAAGCATTTTGAAAATAAATCAACTCAATTTTCACATTTTACCGCAGTCTTTGCAGTTCTGCATCATGGGCATTTTCATATACGGCATAGAACAGAGTTCGGGCTTTGTGTAAATCTAAGCGCAGATTTAATGATGAAGTTTTAATAAAGTAAAAGTCTTTTACTGCAGTTGTTGACGTACCTTTTACTTCAGGCTGTATATCTAATTGAATAGCAACTGATTTTTTTGATCTACCCAGCGTTGCAGTTCTTTGAAAATCACTGTTTTTCAGATCAACTGTTTGAATTGCGTAAACTGAAATTTGAAAAATCATCGTTTATTTAATTGCTCACCGTGTTATTGCTGTTTTGAAAGTTCGTGCGCGTTTCGACTTACCAACACTTTTTCCAGTGTATTCCATTGAATCGACATGACTTTTCTGCTGGTATGCGGCAATTTTTATCCCATAATCATGGAACTGATTGACAAGTTCTAGAGTTTGTTCTAAAAATTGTCCATCTGCATCGCCTGCATTTTGTCTTATGTTGACAGAAAATGCTTCATCCAAGCTAGCGATTATATTCTGTAAATTAATGATATATATTTTTTTGAAAAACGGGTTTTATTATTTTAAAACAAAGAAAAGGTTTCATCTCACTGAAGCAAAATTTCTGTCATGCTGATAAGCAACAGGCAAGGCATGTTGATCACTGAGTTCGAGAGTTAAAATTTTCAATAATATTCGACCAACAGCAAATAGATCATGTCCGTATAGAGATTTTCTTTGTGTTGCATTTTTCAGTTTTTCAGCTACGGCTGTAATTGTTATTGGATCTATCTTAAAATTCGATTGCAAATCTTTTATCTGAAAATAATTTCAAATGTGATTAAATGTAAAGTTAACTAACATTTTCCAAGAAAGTTTGACAAAAATTCCATCTTACTTTGTTTTCTAAAGTTTGAAATTCAGCCGTAGTACAATTTTCTAGTCTGGGTTTTCCCCAAAATCCTTTTTCATTGCAATACCTCGTGGCACGCCCTTGCCATCCTCTTGGACATGGTTTCGTGGATGTTCTGTTTGTTTTCATCGCAGGCCACAGTATATCGCTCATCCAATTCTCAGGGCAACCATTTGTCACTACTGAAATAAAGTTTTACATTACAATATGAAACTAGGAAACAGAAATGTTTGTTGGTTTGTTCTACAAAAATACAGGAAATGCTCTTCAATGATCAAACATTTTACAAAAGTGTTTCTTGAACTGTTGTTTTCGAACTGTGATATAGATTTACTTTCACAATAGCCACTGATTCGACTGATTTGTGCTCTTGGATCTGCGCATATGTCACAACGTTTTCCAACCGCATTTCCACGACAATGGCATTGGCCAGTTTCTGAGTTACAGCTCATATTCAACGCCCCGGCAGGATAAAAACAGTTGCAAGGTGTGCATTGCTTTTTTTCGTCGTCAAAATAAGTTTTGTCCTGAAAAACGTCAAGTACCTATCGATCTATCTAAACCGATGGGCTTTGTTTGATGTGATTTTTATCAACTACAGCAGATGCCAGTGAACAGTGAAGAATTTATTATTTCAGTTTGGTTAAAAAACAATAGCTCACCGTGCATTTGCAAATTCCTGTGTACTTGTCGCAGTTAGCATCATAGCCTTTAGTAGTGTCACAGTTGCACGGCCCGCAGGTAGAGTTTCCCCACCAACCTTTAGGGCAACGCCCTCCGATGGTAGAAAGCCGATGTTCACAATTGCGCCCAGTGAAATTTTCAACACATTGACAAACGTAACTGTTCCATTGATCATTGCATGTTCCACCGTTGAGGCAAGGATGCAAAGTACACAGGTTCATGCAGTAGCCGTCCGCATCTCTTTTCGGGCAGAAATTGTCAGGGAGAGTGCACTGCTTGATGATATTTTTCTGATGAAGAATTTGTAAATATGCTTTTTTGTTTTGCATAGGTTTGTCGACAAAAGCACCCTGTAATGTTTAAGCTGTAAACCGTGCACAAGCAGTTGTATTTGAAAATGATATTTACTTTTAAACATCCGGTGAATGGATTTGAGGGATGATTATGATTATTATTGTTTTTTGAACTGGAGATGTTTATTTTTATTTTTTTTACAATGCCGTTCAACTTTTCACTTAAAGGTATTGTCTAAAAAATAAGTGATTGTGAAAAACACTGAATTGCTTTATTCCATTTAGTGATTCTTACTAGCTGATAGACGTAGTCCACATTTAAAATGATCTGGTCGTTTTGCATCTCGCATAGAAGCGAGTGCCATTTCGAATCACTCACTAATCGTTGTGCTAATTGTTGATGCTTCCTCTCCAAGGTGACACTTGCAAGCTGGTCGGTGATCTAAAATGAATTTTTTATTAATGCATATTTTTTGTCTATAATTTTTAATCGGTTTTGCACTGTAAATTTGCAAGATCATTTGAAATGCATTCGCATTCCACATGTCATGTCAAATGTCCAGTCATATGCGCTATATTTTTGCTATTTGCGCAAAAGTGAAAGGAAAATCAGTTACTTGTAAGATAATCTTTTTTCCACTTGTCAACTCCACCACAACAATGTCTGCGTCAGTTTGAGCTGTTCGAAATTGAATTCCAAATACAAGAGGTATTTCAGCATGAGGCGGTACTTTGAAAGAAACTGAACTAGAAGAAGTCGGCAAACTGATTGGCTTTCCAACATCTGAAGTAGCGGTTTCAAATGAGAAAATTCAAAATTTTCTTGAAATCAACATTTCTTCATTTATTCTTTAAGTCCTTCAAACTTACAGTCTGAGCAGTTTTTTCCTGCGTAATCTGTGGGACATTTGCAAATGTAATCTTCCCATATGCCTTGGCATGCACTGTTACGCTGGCATGGATTCCGACGGCAATTTTTTGTCATCGCAGCACATCCAGGAACGGTCATTTGGTTAGAAATGTAATGATTTAGATTAATCATTTTGTGATCAATGTATAAATGGCTCATGCAACCGACAAAACCAACGGGCATGATTCTGAAGCGCTGATGTCGATTACGACTTGGCAAACCTCCAAGATAAAGTGGACTGGTTATGTCCAGAAAACGAAAACAAGGTACCATTGGGTCGTTACACCTAAATTTACTTTTGATGAAAAAAATGATTGCTTCTTTACTGCTTTGCAGAAAAGAAAAACTAACTTCTCGTCTAATTTCAATTCCATAAGAGCGGCACATTGACTGTATCGAAAAATTCGATTAGGATTCAATGCCAGGAACGGATCACAATCATCGAGTATCAAAGTGACAGTCTGCAGATGACCATAAAAAACTCAATTTTTGCACATCTTTCGAGTGTTCAAGAAAAGCAGAGACGCATACCCGATTGAAATAGATCACTTGTACTTTGTGCCATTGACCGTCATTTAGGGTATAATCGCTGTCAAGATTGAGCACCTTTATGTCAGATTCTCCAAGTGAAATTGAAAGTTTCAGTCGACCATTAGCCAACTCTAACACAATGAAATCATTTTCTGCTTTTTGTCTACCCGCATAGAATAACATTCCGTCCAAGACTGTAGTAGTGAATCTGGAAACGTTCGTGATTTATCATGATTACAATTTTTCTAGCAAATTTTGGAATAAAATTGAAATAAATATTTAAAATTAATTAATAACAACATTATTGAAATTCCAAGTTTATTCTTTTTTATTTTTTGTAATTGATTTCGTAAGTTTAAAATATGCAATGAATGTAATTTAACTTTTAAAATTTTTAATTATATATATATATATATATATATATATATATATGTATGTATGTATGTATGCATGCATGCATGCAGAACTTGAAAGATTTTACTTACTGAAATGTAATGTTAAATCGATTGCGTTGGTTCAAAGTTGGAAATTCAACAAAAGAATTAGGCTGGAATGTTCTTGTGGTTAGTTCACAGTATTCATTAGTTGAATCCGCATCATATGTGCAATTTTGACATTTTTGCTTGCCTTGAACCAGAGTACATATTGATCCTCCATGGCATATGTCCGCAATGCAATAGGAATTCGAAATGGGAAACTCGCAATTTTTTCCTAACAAGCAATTTTTCAGATTAGAATTTTCTTTTCATTCATGCTCATGTGATGCATGGTAATGTTTTGGTTTTTCGCGTTTTAAGTTTTTTTCTTCCATGCAGTGAACAGTAACTGGTTTCATATTACTTATATTCAGAATGACGCATTGCTGTCATTGTATGAAGGCTTTTTTTTATTCTTAATGGCTTCTCTTACAAAACTGTAATTCAAGCATTTTAGCGTTGCTTTTAGCAGCATAAAATGCAAACTTAAAAAAAGCATTAAACTGTCAGACAATCGGAAATGCAGTTGAATTACTTCCTCATATAATGGACAATTGAAATTTGCCAATTGTTTTTCTCGAATCGATATCAGAGGACTAATTTTACACGCATATATGCTTTGCCGGGAATGTATTGTATAAGAAGTAAGCTGAATCGAAAATGATGATTGATGAATTTTGTTCAGGACGACTTGCAATTATAATTTTTCTAATTTTCATAAATATTTGCATTTGCATTCTTTGGGACTAAATGAAGTTCTTTTGCTCAAAATTGAAGCTTAATTAGTTAGAGTTATCTTTTCATAAGAAAAGAACAGAAATAAAAATAAAACAAGATGTAGATATCCAAGGATCAAGATATGGACAGATGTATGGCAAAATTGGAAGTTTCTTTTTTAAATGTGTGATCAGTGGATTCACTGGCGTGGGTTTTCATCGGCGTCTGCTTGCGTTTCCGCTTTTCTGTTCTGAAAGTCAATGGCGTCCTTGGGTTTTCTTCGTACAGCAGGTGGCTAAGGCTAAGCGAGATGCCGATTTTTTCTGACCTCTATTGTTACCGATACTTTCTTCATTAAGGTGGACAGAGATCATATATAATTAACTCGTCCATGTTGTCACTGCAAGGATCAATTCGACCAGGCACGTGTCAATGGCCATTAGTGACCCATACACAAAAGAAGTGAATCTAGGCGAAATATGATGTAACCCCGTGAAAGGAAAAAATTAACCAGCGTGAAAATGAGCCTCAAGAGACACTTGGATAGATGTTAAAACGTGTGCTGTCGAGTTTCTATTACTGAGGGATGTAATTTTCAGGGGTTGATTTCAATTTGAAAAAAAAATGTTGATCAAGAGAAGCTGGAAATTCAAACTTCTTCTAATGGTCGTTGTGCGTGAATTTTGATCTACTGTTGATCATCACTGTTGCATTATGAAGTTGTTATTTCAAATTCTAGCGAACGTAATTAATTGTCTAATTTTATCATAGAATTAAATTGGTGCCTATGGGTTTTGAAGGTTGTTTCAGCGCAGCTGCATGGGAAAGCAATAGTAAATTAAGTTCACGTTTTCTGGATTTTCGTCATACTCAGGCAGACATGTATGCTTGTCGACACGAAAATATGTTGGCCACGAAAATTGAAACTCAGACTAAATGACAATGACTCATACTAGTTTAGGCGATTAACGACCGATGGGTGGCTATTTTGATAGTCAATCAGCGAGATTGAATGGCGTTTGTTTCTACTGAACTTTACAACAGCTTTGCAAATACTAGTAACCCACATTTATCGTCTATTCTCGACGGATATGTGGGATTCAATTATGCAGAATTTAAACAACTTTTCATTTGTTTTTGCAAACATGCGCTTGATGTCGATCGATGTGAAATGGAGGCAAATATATATATATATTACGTATATTATTGGTATGTACTATTAGCTGTATCGCATCGGTCCAGACTGACTTATCAGTTTGGTGACGTTTTGCAAAATTCATGAAGATTTGGCATTTATGGCACTAAAATCGATCGAGGAAGTGAACAAACTCACATGTCCAGCACCTGCGGCTCTGATTAAGCGGTAACCATGAGCCAGGCAGCGCTAGTACGGCCGCCTCGTCTAGAGGCCAAACCAAACTCCCCCAAGGCGGATGCTTGTAATTAGTATTTGTCAGTTTGTGGAACTCGCTTACCCGTAAAATCCGGTCTACAGATGCATGAGTAGCCATTTTCGCGGGATAGGCATGTTCCTCCAGCTTTGCAAGGAGAGGAATAACAAAGATTGATCTCGATATTACAACCGGGGCGTTGTTTTGACAATTCTGAAAGTAAAACTATTAAACAGATGGATATTCACTTTGTAAAAAGTCAGCTGGCAATGTTTCAAACAAGCTTGGTTTCAAGTTTATAAATACTAATATGCAGCGACTCCGTCTATTGACTGTATCCCCTCAGGGCAGCTAGCCCATATCTAGATCACAAACGGCCAAATATTGGTTGTTGACATTGTTTGATGCGGTCAACAGCTGCTGATCTATTTTAATTTACGAAAGTAGGAAGTATCTTTGAATAATTTTTATTAAATTTCGTAATCACAGAAGAAATAAATACTTCAACGAAAATGAGTTTTAAAATTGCTGTGTTCGCCCAAATTCTGTTCAAAACGGATTTGATTTTTCACTTTAAATGTTTTGCTTAGTGAAATTCAGTTTTCGCTTTTTACAAGTTTTGAGTAATTGTGTTTAATCTAAACAAAGAGCTGTGTTCTTTTATGCTTTTTATTGGTAACTTGCTTTGAGAGGAAATTATTTATACTGTTGACATTTAATTAATTGCAGCATTTGTTAACGGGAAAACAGCACCAGAAAGCGGTTTCTTCAGTTTCAGCGCAGTGGATAGATAATTTGATTCGGTTTCACAAGCTGCTGATTTTGAAATTAAATTGTTTGTGTTTCCTAGCCAACTTAATCTTTAAATCAATTTTTTGAAACTATTTTTACAAACCTAAGAATGATCATTTTCGTTTGGTTAGAAGAAATCAGTTGTCTCCGAGACGCCTTAGAAATAATTTACTTTGTTGTGTAGTTAAGTTAAATTTCACTCTTGACGCTATGCAAGAATTGTAATATCAACGTAATTACCTTCACTGTGCACATTTTCCTTGCTTAGCCTTTTCTACAAGTTTATGAGCGGAACGAATCGATAAAAATGCGCAATTGAAGAAAATGCTTGAAAACAGAGCACCTGATGCTGTTGCAGTTGCACAAAAGAGGGATAATTTATGGATAACCTTGGGAAGGTTAAAATGAATTTCGAATTAATTCTTGATAGCGGAAAGCGAAGATGGACAGCTGTTTTCTGTTTTTTCTCATCTCTAAACATTGCCTGTGAGAACAGTTTTCGAATAATGCATAGCTCAGCTTTTTCTAGCGGAATATTTATTGCTGAAGGCCATTGAAGCAACTCAGGCATTGAACGACTGAATAATAAAACCGTTTACGTTTGATTATCTACTAGTGAAACAGTTGTTGAAAAAATAGTTGCGCTTTTAAAGTTTTTTTTTATAAATATTTGTACATGTTGAACTTACCAGCAAAACCGATGGGACATTCGCAAATGAAAGTTGAAATGCAATGAACAGGCTTGAAAATGAAATTCTCTGTTACAATGAAATCTCCGGTGCCGTCGAATTTCAACACGTTGCGACATCTTTCATTGTTCAGGCAAGGCTCTCGAGAGCATAGTTCGTCTGCCAGAGGTAGAATATTCAAATTTGATGCTTCTGACAAGCGTTTTCGATTGAAGTCGACCAATTCATGTAATTCTTCACCGCTGAAATGGAATAAAAATTTTTACAAATGCAACAGAAAGTTTACAATTCAAGCAAAAACAAAAATGCATCCTATGTTGCATCTTAGACATACGTCTCTTGTAATGCTTTCAAGATTTACAGCTGTATGATCAATTCATTTCCTTGAACTATATAATTTACATCTGATAATCAATTGAGCAAGAAAATTAATGATTTGCTTGTGCTGTAGATGCAAAAAGGTTCATAAAGCACGCATGAATTGGATTTTATTCACAGTGAATTTTGCCCAACAATATTGAATCGACATATCCCAATATCTATAGTTTCATTTTTCAAAATAAGCAGGATTTGAAAATTAGAGTAATGCTAAGCGTTAGCGTTGTTTCTGGTGGAAAAGGCGGACGTCATTTTTATTTATGTGCACACAAGCGAATGGATGCCAAATTAACAAAATTTAGCTTGATACTAGTCATTGTTGCATTTCAAAGCTACAATCCAAATTGTAAATACGCTTTTTTGAATTTGCCTGCATTTGCGAAAGAGTGGAAATTTTTTTTATTTTAAATCTTCAAAATGGAATTTCTTGGAGATTAGGGATTTTTTTTTCAAAAGTCGTGACGTTGACGTTACTTTGGCCATCTGCTCACTATCCCGCGGTGGGGACAGTTGCGCTTGATTGCTCAGTCATCTTCAGCTAATTGAGAGTGTTGTCGTGTGGGCAATCGAACGCACACGGATAGGACTGCTTATTGTCAGTTTATTATTGTTGTTTATTGTAGCAAAGATGATCAACGATGGCGTTGATACATGACCGGCCAAATGGCAACTGTCTCTGCATTAGCGACAAGGTTGACTGCACAAAGTATTTAGAAAATAAATTTGTAAAAAAATAAGAAAACAGCAAAATTTTCCTTTTCTATGTTATTGGTAGGGCATTTCGATAAATTAGTTTAGAATAAAAGTTCGAGGGCGAAATATAAGCTTTTCCACGTGGCGTAACGTAATGCCGCGAGATAAAGAAAATCTTTTAATACACGCTGATTTGTGTAGGCGAACATCTATATTTAAATTAGATGGAGGAGAAATTTAATTAAAATTAAAACGATGATTGAAAACTTATTAAAATAGAAAGAATACTTGTGTAACAAAGGAACAAAGAGAAAATGATGTTTGATATTTGCAATGCTTGACTGTATTTGACACGATAGCCATTAACGTTTGCAGTTAAAGCGAATTCTAATATTATTGTTGTTATAGTGGTTATTCTTATTCTTATTCTTATTTCTATTATACTTAGCAGTTTCTTCAAATGAGTAGAGCTATTTTATGTGGCTTGAAATTTCTTTTTTTGAAAACCGCGGCGCATAGACTATTCATTAATTTCAGCCATTCCATTTCATTTAGCGCACTAAGTCGTAATTAGTGTCGCAGGTAGGCGGAAGTTATCAATTAGCTCCGAGGAATAAGGGAATTTTCGTTCAAAGTGACTAGCTAGCTGATTGCGTTGCGCAAGTTGCAATTGAACGGTGTCAATCATACCTGAGAAAACGATCCGAATTAGCCTTCCGCAGTACTAAGCTAACATTCAACGTCGGTTCTCCATGCAGTTCATTGTCTTGACGGACGCTGAAGATGAGCACATCTCGGCGATCTGAAGGGATCAGAGCGGATAGTGAATCCAACAAGCGTCCATAAGCGGTCGGATTCAGAAACGAATTCATCGTCAAGCCTGATATTCGAAATGTGACGCTGTTGAGTAAAGCTGAATTTGTTATCATCTCCACTATGACGGTGCAGGTTGCTTGAACAGCATTGATGCCATCTTAAAAATAACAAAACTTAATCGATTAAGTCTAAATTTTAATTTGAAAAAAACACTTATTTTCAAATAGTTTGATTTCTGTAATTTTTTGTGTTTTTCAAATTAGATGGATCAATTAATTTCCAGATGCAATCCATTAAAGATTTTGTTGCTAGAGTTGGAATGTTTTCTTAGGGGAATTGTTGGTAGTATTTTTTATATGCTTTACGGTGGCTCGTGATATTTTAAACTATCTTTTGAAAGGTTGTCTTATTTAAGTAGATTTCAATTTTGCGTAATCGATAGTCGTTTTCTGTCAGTCAATATTTAATGATCAACAATAACTAAGCAAATAATTATGTTTCAGATTGTTATCGCAGAAAAAAAGAAATTTACATTTATAGGCTCATTTGCGCAAACGATAGGCGAAATAAAATATTACAATTGGTTTGGTCCATTTTGTAAGGTTGTAATGAATTTCCTAAAATTTTCGCCTTGACAACTGATAACTGTTAAATTCTAAAATTTATAATTAAGCTATAAAAATGTAAACAGCATTTGATTAGCATAATTGATAAAGTGATAATTTTTATCACTTATGAATAGCTGACTGGTACAGGAGAGTTGGGACGGTTAGTCGATCGATGTTGGAGTAATCAAAATGCTGAATTACATCAACATCGGCAGTATGCTAAGAATTAAACTAGATACTTATGTGACACGTCACCGTGTCAACGCTTCAGAATCGATGCGATTCCTGGAAAGGCGAGAAACGTCGACCTTTGTTTCGATTGGTGACTACAAATGCGCAAACAGGCTCGCTTCTTCAATAATACGGATAATAAACGTTGGACCGCTGTTGGCCAAACGTTGACCACTGAGCGCTGTTCAAGTGGACCGACAAAAGGCAGCATTCGATTGAATTCACGCTTCCAGACGTGGCTGTTCTTGAACAGTCACGACAGTTGAGAAGGAAAAGTACCCCATTATCACGCATTTTCCTTGTCATTTCGAACTGCATACTATGCTTTCTTGGCAGCGCTTGCAGTTGACTATTCAAAGTTGGCCAGTTAATTAAATAGCAGTCAATAGAATTGAGGTTTTGTTTCATATGCATTAAAAGAGGATAGGCGCTGAACAGAGTTCAGCTTTGCCGGATGGAGATGGTCAATTATTAATCATTCCCGTATAGGCCAGGTATACGTGAGCTCGCTGTTCGATTCGTCACTAAACCAAGGCCACTTCTCTGAATGAGATCGATTAACAATATCTCAGTTTATTAGTGAACACCAGTTCGAAATGATGACACCACTTCAAGAAAGGCGTCAATTAATTATTTCACAATTTATACACAATACCAAGTCATTGTTTTCTTGTGATAAGAATCAGATAGTTTCATTGCAGATTATTGCAGTTCTGAATAACAGTTAATTGTTGTTGCTTTACTAAAACTAGAAAAATACCGAAGCAAGTTTCTGTTAACAAAATTAGTTAGACCGTTTTTCTGCCCAAAACAGCTGAAACCCCTCTGATGATGGTGATAATGATAATGATGAATGCATTCGTCATGGAAGAGCAACTCAGACTCAATGCTCTTATTGTTCTATTCTTAAAAATGCAACAGCAGTTAACACTTTTCTGACAATCACCTGGAAAATCTTTAGAGGCTTTTTTAAATTTGAAACTAATAACTGAGTTGTATCAAGCATAATTTCCGGTTGGAAAAGCAAAAAGGTAGGCTTGATTTTAAAAGAAATTATAACTTCTAATAGTTTGAAAAGCTATGCTCATGAATTGTGTTTGCTTAACTTTACAATCATGAAATGAAAATACAGATAAAAAAATAAGTTTTACCTGAAACTTGAATTAAAAGTAAAAGTCGAATGCGGCGATTTGTGTTCAACGCTGCACTGAGACGCAGTTCACCAGTGTTGCTATCCAGCTGAATTAAGTCTGCTTCATTTCCGGCAGCAATCTTGTAATACAGTGTATCGTTGAGATCCAAATCGAAAGCAGGCACCCGCCCAATAGGTCTGTTAGATAGATCTTTATTCCAAGGATCAGATTCATGGTTGTACACCACTAGATAGAAATCGTTGAACACTGGTTCGTGATCATTTAAATCAAGTACCCGAACCAGTACTTCGGCCATTGAGCTGAGCTGGCCAGAGCTAGCTTGAATGTGAAACTGATAAGTACGACGGTCACTTTCAAAATCCAATTCAATGCGAGTCACTAAATCCATGCCTTCACTGTTGGACATTGGGGAGTGTATTTCAAAAGCGGCCGCATCGTCTCCACCCAGAATTTTATAACTGACTAGCGCATGTTCACCAACGTCTGGATCAACGGCCAGCACGTGTCCAACGATGGTTCCGATTGGGACGTTTTCGTACACTTCGAACTGATACGCTTCACGGTCGAATTTCGGGGCATTGTCGTTGACATCGTCCACATTGATCACCAGTGTTGTGCGTCCAATCAACGGCGGTTCGCCTTTATCTTTGGCAAGTACGGTTATCTCGTACACAGCTCGACGCTCACGATCCAAAGGTCTGGCAACGCGAACCACTCCTGAACTGGGATCAATTTGAAACGCGTCATTTTCTGGATCTTCATCAGAAAAGTGATACGTTATTCGACTGTTAATTCCGTAATCAGAATCTGTAGCGGTCAGATGAAGCAGACTCACTCCAACCGCCGCGTCTTCAGAAACGTTGGTCACGTAACGAGTTCTAGAAAATACTGGCGCGTTGTCGTTCACATCGTCCAAGACGACTTCCAAATCCATCGAACCGCTCAACGGCGGCTGACCATGGTCAGTGGCGATCACTTTGAGCTTGAATCGACTTTGACTTTCTCGATCCAACGTGCCATTGACGAACAGCACGCCGGTGGACGGCTCGATCGCGAACACCGGTTCACCTCCTTCGAGCTGATATTGCAGCCGGGCATTTTCTCCGTCGTCTGGATCTATTGCTCGGACGACGGTCACAGTGGAACCCACAGGCTCAGATTCACGGACGTGAATCGTGCTAGAATGTTCAGCAAATGTTGGTGCTGAGTTCACGTCTTCAACCTGCACTCGAACGGTCATGGTGTCCCAATGGCCGGCACTGTCCGTCACTTTGATACTGAGTACATGGATCGGCTTGGATGTGTAGCTCAACGGCTGATCAACCGCCAGAGAGCAATAGTTGTTCTCCTCGTTCAGCAGTATAAATGCTCGATCATCGTTGCCTGAAAAGTTCTGTTCATTATGCAAAGAAGAAAGATACACCTTTTAGAATTACCAGAAATTATGCTGTATTGCAAACGACCACTGTTGTTGTCAGGATCGTGAGCCGCGATTCGTAACAGCAGGCTGCCTCGTCGTGCAGTTTCCGGTACGGAAACGTTAAGCTGCTTTTCCGGGAACACGGGCACATTGTCGTCGACGTCCAAAACGTTCACTATTAACTTGGCATTGGAAGACAACGGCGGGTTGCCTAAATCTACCGCCTCCACCTGTAGTTCTATAGTCGGTTCCAGTTCATGGTCTAACGGCTTGGCAACCGTTACCCAGCCGGTTACCGAGTCCAATTCCAGAGGACAGTTGTTAGCCTCTGGTCCGGTGAATCGGAATCTGATTTCTGAATTGTGACCGCTGTCCAGATCATATGCGGCCAGTCTTAACAGGCGGTATCCGACCGGCACGTCTTCACGCACTGATTCTTGGAAAACTGGGGCATAAAACTGAGGCGCATGGTCGTTCACATCACGTATTCGAATCTCCAACAGCGTTGTATTCGACAAAGAAAATGTGGCTGAATCTTGGGCCCTTATCACCAGCTCATAATGATCAGTCTGCCGATAGTCGACTCTGTCGACGAGCCGTACCTCACCTGTGTTGTAATCTATGGAAAAGCGACCTTCTGCGTTGCCGCTGACGATGGAATATTTCACTTCTCCGTTATGGCCAAAATCACGGTCTCTCGCCATGACGTTTGCAATGACCGGCTTGTCGTTTGGATCCAAATTTTCATCAATTTCAACCACATAGCTGCTCTGTTCAAACTCAGGTGCGTTGTCGTTTTCATCGTCAACGGTCACTTCGACCAACGCTTTTGCACAAAGACGTTCAGTGATGGTCAGCGGCTGGTCACAAGCAAGCACTTCAAATCTGTAAAATGGACAAGTTTCACGATCGAGCGGCTTCTCAACCCGTAGCACACCGTCGTCTGAGCCAAGACTGAATGGAAGCGGAGTTTCAGGATTTGTTCGTTGTACGCTGTATTGGATTCGACCATTCCGGCCAGCATCCTCATCCTGCGCGTGTACATGCAGAACTGTGGTGCCTGGTTCCACTGATTCAGATATCGAAGCGGCGTAATTAGATCTTTCGAACACCGGTTCATGGTCATTCAGGTCGAGCACGTTCACCAGCACAATTGCAGTGGTCGAACGACGACCGTTCGATGTCATTTCATAGCAAGTGATGCGAAGCGTGTGTTTGTCGGCTTGTTCTCGATCAAGCCTGCCAGTTGTTATCAGCCGCCCAGTCTCCTTTTCCACAGTGAACAAATTCTGGCTCTGAACATTTCCAGCACCTGTCACACTGCAGCTTGACACTGTTTCAACGTTGGCAGCTGAGCTCAGCTGAGCGAAGTTGAGCAAGGAGATTGGCGGCTCTTGCTCTTCGAGCACGCTTACTTCGTAACGAGATTTCGAAAACCCCGACCATTGGTCACCGTCGTTGGACTGTGCTCGCCGATGCCGTGAAGCGCGACGTCGACGTCGCAGCTTCAGCTGCACACTGAACGCTGATACACTTCCTTCCTCTTCACCTGTGGATAGTTCACCGTCGACAGTGGTGATGAACCACTCGCCCAAACAGATAGAATTCTTCAAATAAAGATGACCGTTGGAAAAGAGAAACGTCCGCGACGGAGCCAGGTGTATGTTTTTTACTGCTGTTACTGGAACGTTGAACCGTTTCAAAAGCCAACGGTCGAACGAAGGGAACACCGGCCCTCCGGCACCGATGCATGTGCTGTTCACGTATAATACTTTGCGCAGCAGAGTCGACTGGGGGTGGACCGCAGCTGAGCTGAACAGGCTAGCTTGGAAGAGCAGAGAGCAGCACAGAACGCCAGCTAGCATGCTACATAAAAAGCAGCAACGCGTTCAAAACCACATTCAACTGGCCTGGCAGTGAGGAACAATGAATAAGCAACGCGTTCTGAATTCTGTTCTGGTGCACAGTTGAATCGAACCGACCAATCGCACTTAAGCTGAGATTAGTCAAAGGCAATCTAACTGCCCTCTAGTGATACAGCTCCAGTAGCTCATCAATAAGCGAATTGACGTTTTTGAACTGAAATGATTTTAAACAATCAATTTGTACATTTTATCCAATATTTTGTTTCTTTTTTCATAATTCAACAAAGGTGGATATTGTTTCTCTGTTTTTTCTCTTCATCTGTTTTTTCGTTTTGCACATTCCAAATGAAGCGCATTAGAAATTTTAATTTTCATCGCTGTTTATCAAATCTCATTTTCACATTGAGATGAACCGAAGATTTTTTCTCATAAAAAATATCCGAATTCTTTAGAACAAATTTTGAAAAGCATTTTAAATTTATTCCATTGAAGATTTTTCTTTAATTTTTATGCAGTCGTTAATTTGATGTCATTTTACCTTGATCTACTTCAGCATATAATTTTTTGTTAATAACACGTGGCAGTAATTAATCTAGGCAAATGTGTGAATTTCACTATTCATCACTTAATGCTGGCTTTGCAGTATTGTAAAAAGAAGTGGAATATCTTTAGTTGCCTATTCTACTACCTTTTCAAATTCTGTCTGTGAAAAAGAAAACCTTACAATGCGTAAAAAGGTCATCTTTAATTATACACATCTTGCTTTTGACAAATGAGTCACAGTATGAATTTGTTGCAAACACAACTGAGTCCTGTAAGTGAAATGAATAAGCGTTTCCTTGAGATACGGTTTTTTCTTTTACTTTTCATTTCATTCTTGTCTGCTATTCATTATTTATTATCGGTTTTCAATTGTGCAGGGTGTATATCGATGGGTTTTGGTTTCATTTTTGTTTGACAGTTATTGAATCAATTAAAAAATTGATTAAAGCATGCTCATTTTGGATTAAAAGGATAAGAGCAAATTTTGCCTTGACAAACATTGATTTTTCACCACAGACACGACAATTTTTGACAATTCTTTCGAAGTGAAAAAACTATTAATCAATGGCAATTCAATTTGACTGTTGTTATAAGCTTCAGGGGAAGCACAAGTAAGCCGTATTTATTACCAGTTGTCGGCAGTTTTGATTTTGATTGTGGAAATGTGTTTTGTTCTGATTGACATTCTTCAACTGTTTGTTCAGGTTTATATGTTTACTTTGGATTGATCATGTTTTACAAATTTGACCTCGCTTTTGCATGCTTTTACAAGATGAAAATCAAAAACTACTGGAAAAATCTTTATAAACATATCAGAGGGAAAAGTGGTTTTTATCTGTACGTAAGTGCCTTTAGATTTTCTTCTATTTCGAGATGTATTTTAACTGTGCGTTTGATGTATGTATGAGAATTTTAGTTATTTTTTCGTAAATATTCACCTTTATCAAATTTAGAAACGAATATATATGAGAAATTTATTTTTCATATTGCATATTAGTAGAATGAAACACTGTTTACAATAAAAAAATGAAACAAGCATTTGAAACGATCAGCACGTTTTAACCGTACGTCCAGGCCAGGAAGCAAATTTTTCTCAGCACTGGCTTGCGAAGCACATTGCATATATTGGCATTAGAAGTTTGCAAAAGCACGTCGTGATTGTCCAACTTGTCGCAGTTTTTAGTGCAAGTTATGACAACATTTTCAGCCAGACCACAACTATTTTTTCCAGCCTGAACACGCATATAGCCATTTTCACCCCACTCTTTTCCCCATGAATTTTTGATCAAGTAATATGGTGTAGGCGAGGTTAAATTGTACCCTACAAGCATGACCGCGTGTTCAGGTTGTTTGGCGCATTGCGTGTGCTTGATTACGCCACTTTTGTAAAATTGCATCCACCTGGGAACTTCGATCATTACGATGCTGGGTCCCCAGTTTGTCAGCAGTGCGATTAGTTCCTTTTCCTGCTTACCGGACACGTTGAATGATTTTGCCCATTGCACCTATTGAACAAAATATGTTATTGTATTTTCTTTGAAATTATTTTCCACTCTGTATTGCCTACTTTTGGTTGAGGCGTGCTTTCGTTGATGCACTGCTGTTTGCGGCATTCGTCTTGCTCTAACTCATACGGATAGCAGTCTTCGCTTGGAATTCCGTACGACTGATTTGAAAGAACTTTGAGAACTCCGAGCGGTCGGCCCCCTTCACAACCGTATGCTGCCGGTGGCGTGATGCAGTCGATGATCGACTGAGGTGACATCTCTGGTGGGGCTTTCTTCCACAACTGATGGTCAATCCAATATTGGGCAGTGGCCAAGTCGACAGCAGAGAACGCGTAACAAGAACCGCATGGTCCTTGTTCCCTGACGGATGGTACCACATTGCAAAATGTCCATGAAAAGGCGGTTGGCACTTGACTCAAATAGCGGCTCACTTTTTCTGGTTCTATTTTGAACTGATATTCGGGAAGTTGTTGCTTCAGGCCAGTGAACTGGGTTGTAAATTCCACGCTAGTGGTGTCTGCGAATGTCGTGATCCCAAAAGTAACCCCTTGTTCAGTTTGATTAGCTTCGAGCGACGATTTCCAGTTGAACATGTCAATGCGGCATAGGTTTTCACGAAAAATCCGTCCTCTGCGTAGTGCTTCTTCAGCTGAGCTGTACTTCTTTTTGAACATTTTCAAAAATGAGTCGAACTTATCTTTCACCGCTTTTCCTTTACCAAATCCCAAAGGCGCCGTCTTTTTCTTCGTCGTCCAACCCATAAAGTACGTATCACGGCGTTGCCTAATTCTAACACGTCTATCTGGAAAAAATGGATTATAAAAAAGCAAATGTTTCTATTTCTTTTCTTTTTTTAAATTTCTTGTGGCAAATTACAAAATAATTCATGTTTTCTGAAGCTTATTATAATAATAATTATTTATAAATATTTCTATAAATTCAGTGGTTTATGTAAAGCATGAAAGTAAGTGCACCGATACGATATACATACAAAGGCAGAAGTTGTTCAATTTTACCTGATTCACCACAGCGGCATTCGATTGCAAATGAGATCAAATGGGATGAGTAGGTGTAATTTTCAGTCATGATATCTTCGAATTTTGCAAAATACAGCTTAACTGTTTTGTTGTGTCGATTCCAAGTGAAATAGTTGCACTGAAATTGGTAATAAAGCATCATCAGGGTTCTTTGAATTGAAGAAACAAGATTTTTTATTGTTACGAGTGTATCTGCTTCGCATATTCGTTTTGTCTCTTCTTGCGTGTCACCAACGAATGTTCTCAAAGGCAGGTTCGATCGTCTGGTATTGAGCTGCAAGTTGATTGGCTTGAGTTCTTTGAATAGAAACGTTTTCCACCAACAAAGATTTGCATTGTCGTTCAACTGAGTATCTGGAAACAATTTACATATATGCATCTTACACTCTGTGCAATTTAAAGGGCAACAGATTTTTTTAATGGAAAAATTTGCATTATTTTACCTCAGTTTAATATGTTTAGATATTTTCGAGTTATTTTTTTTCATATTTATTTGCTCAACTCTTTTTCAAATACAATGTTCGAACAGTTCAATAAATTCAGTGTAAACAGATTTTTTCACATTCAGATTTTCATTGTTGCATATTCTTTGTTCACTTGTGATTGTCGACGTCTGTTTCCATTTGCAAAAAGTGTCTCGTAAAAACGAACACAACGCTTACTGTGGCACAGCACCACAAAGTGCATTTACAACTTCTGAGAATTTGAACAGAACTTTTTTGAAAAGTGCTGCTTTTGTTATGCTGTAATTTCCATTTCGTTAATTGCGATCTAGATTCTAATGTTTCTATTTTATGGGAATTACGGCACGAAAATAACAAGCGCAATTAAGCGCACTTTTACTGGCAATGCGTGAAATAATTTCATTTCCAAGCTGATTTTTAAGAAATTCAAGCTGCTTGCATCACATGTTCAAGCGAAAGTTTACGCTGATTAAAATGTAACAATTATTTATTTATTTGCTTAAACATTTAATAAATAATGTTGATTATTTTGTTCTGAAAACAACTTAAAATAGATCGCCCCGGTTCAGAGGTTGTTTAACACGAACATTTTAATGGAAAAATTAGTTCATCGTGATTAGATCTTTTTTCCGTAATGAAAATTGAAAAATATAGGCTAAAGTGAAATGTGCCATTTGAAAAGCTTTACCGAATCAAGCAGTGAAAGCAATGGGGAAAGTTTGGTGTGAAAAATTTGAATATCTTTGAAAAACAGATGGAACACTTTTAAATATTCCTTTGAGCTTGATGAGTAAAACACTTTAAAAACATTTTTAAACAGTACATGAAAGTGTGCATCAGCGTTGTTGCATATTCAATGCTAGTAAATGATATAACTTTTTTCAAATTACAGCTTCAGATTTTATTTATGAAATTCAAAGTAATAAATAGATCGATTGTCGTTGGAATAATTGAAAAAAATTTTACAGTAAACTTAGGAATTTACTAAGTTGCAAATTTATTAAGATATTTCTAATTATTTACATATTCCACTGCAACGGTTTGGAAATTTTCTGAAACGAATCTGCTTAAACAATCTTAAGCATGATGGCAATGCAATATATTTTATTTACACATCTTGCTCACTTATCAGGTTGTTCACAATTGTTTAAAGTGTTTGAAATAAATTAAAATAAATATAACAAAAATGAAATGTTTACCATTTAATGCGGTGCTGATGTGAACCGTTCCGTTGATTGTATCTGATATGGCGACAGTCGTGTTAATTTTACCATGCTGAATGTTATCCGAAACGGACAACACTTGAAATTTGTCCAATATTTTTTGAATATCGGTCTGACTTATGAGGCTTTCATTTGTTTCATTGGATAACTGAAATTCAGTTGGTAAATGTTTAAAAAATGCAAGAAAATGCTACTTGAATGCGTATATAAGCTATGGCAAAAGAATAAAACATTTTCTTTATTAAAATAATAAGTAAATAAATAAATATATATATATATACAGATATATACAAACATGCACAATATGAGTGAAAGAATAAAATATTCAGATTTAGATTAATTATTAGAGTAGAGATTTTTTAAAAAAATAATTCTACTTGCACATTAACAGCAGAAACATGATTAGCCAACAACAGTAGCAGTGGTAGCAGTAGCAAGGTGAGAGAGTGTGACAGTAGATGAAGATATTTTTGCCGGTTGGAAATGTCAAACAGAGTCAGGCTGGTTGGTTGTTGAATCCACATGGCGCAGAAGAACTTGGCTGCCATTTTCGCTTCTTCAAAGCAGTGGTTGATCGATGGGTGAAGTATTTTTGTCGACTTCCTCTTCTTCATGGCTTTGCATCGGTGTGGCCCAGAAATTTCTCCGGTCGCATGGAAGAAACAAACGGTGGCGTTGGAAGAGCAAATTGTCACTGAATTTCACACCAGCTATTGTAAATTGGCGGTTCTTCTTGTTCTTGTCGTATGCAAAGAACACTTTGTTTTGCCATGATGCGTCAAAAGAACTGGCCAAGCTCGGCTGACGGGCTTTTCATCGATGACTGAGCAACTAGTTCATTAAGCTTTTTCCAAGATAAGTGACAGCCCACAAATTAGGCCAAATAAATGCCGAAGTCGGCCACCACCCCGGCTGTTGCATTTCGGCACCGCTGTACCTTACCACCTAAGTACTATACTTGCAGTGGGAAATATTCCAAAATTTCATTCTCTCTATTCATATTACCAACGACGACATCATTTCATTCGGACGCAGCAGTTGGTTTCCAGTACTCTAGAATCACGCTAAAATTGGGTCCTTCTTTTATTTTTATCATCTCCTTACACTCATGCCATCCTGTTTTTCATTGAAGTGAATCTTTCTTTTTTTCCAGTTAATCGTTATTTTCATTATTTTCTTTTCTATTTTACTGTTAATGTTTAAGAATTTCTCTTTAACATAGAAAATTTCACCAATCAAAGTGGCATTCATGTCGTATGTGGAAATTTTCTCTAATTACATCTTCTTTGCAGTATTTTTAAATTAAATGATCGATTCGGTGATTTTTCACAATAGAGTTTTGAGTTCAATGAACCTGAATTTACTTTATTTACAGTATATTCAGTAATTTCCTTTGTTGCGTTTGTTGATGTTGATCAGCGCTTGTCCCGTTCTTACCTACTCCCATCAACTTTTTAATGCACTGTCCTGCAATTATAATGGTAATTATTATAAATAAATAACTGTATGTGTAATGAGTTATTGTCATGTGGGTAAGTATGCTTCGTTGTTCTGAATAGATGCATTATTAAATGATGTTAATATATTTTTTATGTGTAGTGCAATTGTTTAATGACAATTTAATAGATGATGAGTAAATTATGTTTTGTTGGAAAACATTGAATCGTCACTTTATTTGCTGTAAGCAATAAATGTTAGACTTGACTTGACTTGTAGAAATGTTTGAAGAGACGCTGAAATTTGAATGTTGTATTTGCACTGATTGATTATTGAGCAACAGTATACGCAAAGCAAGCTTTAGAGTATTAGTTGACTGCAGTAAACGTTTGAGCATGATTATCAGTATTAATCTCGTGTTCTAGTATTTAAAAGTGTTCTTTCAAATATGCACAATAACAGTTGATAAAGTAGCTTTTTCCACAGTGATATAATGAGCATAATGTTGCACTTCCATCTACTCTTACAAATACTACATTTCGGTTCCTATCATATCATCAATATTTCTTTACGATTTTTTTTGCCTTTAATTTACCTTTTCTAACTAACGTCCGCTGTTATTGATTAGTTATATTTCAAACCAAATTTCAATGAAAATCAAATATTAACCCTCATCCTGGCGGCAAATTTTACACCTTAATCCGGGCACCTGTCTACATATGTAGACACTGGAAGTTTCGTCGTGTTTATTCCCTGTACATGATGTTAAAATGATTATTTCTTCAAGAACTAATGATAATTTCACAAATATATTATTTTTTTTATTCAATGCAAGCGCTACACGATATTTTAGTGATTTTATGGTTGCTACATATATTTTTTTACATGAATGGCAGCGGTTTCACGTTGATTTTCGACGTCCTTGCTCTCGGCATTTTGATGGATTTTGTCGTTTTATGACTGATATTTGCAACCTTTATGATTTTGGGGCACTCCATAGCGGATGGAGGCACGTTTAGTTTGTGCCTAGATTTTTGATTTTGATACCTCATTTCGATGTAATGTTTGACCAGTTGAGCTGAAAGTCCTTTCATTAAACGCTGCTTTGTCTTCTAATAACTTTGCTGCTGGCTCATCAGTACGAATGCATTGTGATGAATACAGCAGTGATGAAGTACAGCATCAGCATGCTCTATCTGTTGGTCTTTCTTTTACAGCAAAAATCGTCTATTCTTGCATCCATGCTATCCACGCCTCCTTTGCCAAGATTATAGTCATTTATGATGTTTGGTCTTTTTTCACACCTCACTGGTTGTCTACTTTCAACTTTGCGTGGCATGAAGTCGACAGAAGAACATTGCTATTTTTTCTTGGCACGTAATTGAACATCGTTACTTTTCTGTTCTGCTCATAAACAGCTAATGTGGAGTAAATGATTAGCTGTTTAGCTAATGAAGATCACGTCGCGCTGCTTTACGCAAACATGCTAGAACATCATGGCAAACATGTGCAAACACTGTACCAATAGCTGTAATGTACGTAAGACCATGCTAAAGAAGATGTAACACAATAGAATATGATGTAAAATAACTGTCCATAAAAACGTTTCTGTTAGAGTTCACAAATGGCTGTGCCAATTGCCCAACTTTGGTGCTTGCTAGATCAATTTGGCGTTCTTCACCACTTCTGCCAGTATATAACAAACCTTTCAGAGCATAACCATTCTCCGCGTCACATATCCACTTGATCTTCACACCGTACTTTTCTGGTCAAATAATCAAAAGGTCAATATGTATGGTAAAATGCAAAAGTGGCAATTATCACAAACGATTATCTATAGCAGTAAATAGCTCCATAGTGGATATCGCTCATCCAGTTTTTAAACCTGCCTTAAACAACTGACTGTTTTTGTCACATATTCAGCTAATAACAGTGACTCTTAAACAAACGTCAAGAAGTTCTAAGAGCAGTGAAACACTCATGAAGCATACCGTATTTATCTTTGGGGTTGGCACCCTTTTTGACTAATCTACTCTATAAAATCTACAGAAACTTTACTCCAGATTCCATAAAGCACACGAACATCTACCACATTCAAAACTAATCAGTGTGGTAACCTCAGAGCATTTTAGCTACTACAAACATGCCGATTATTTCAATATAATCATCAAAAAAAGCGAAAGTGTTATTTGTCTACATATGTAGACAGGTGCCCCGAATATGAATAGTATACATGAAACAACAGCTTAAAAACGTCATAGAACCAAACAAATTAGCTGTGAAGATAGAGCATATCGAAATTTATCGAAAGTTTTGGAATAAGGTTAATTATTTTTATTTAAATCACAGCACTGCTCCAAACATCGTATTTAAATCACGGATTAGAGTTAAACCTTTCAGAAGCTGCTCATCAGCGCTCTTTTAATGATGGTTGTTTGTGTTTGTTATAATTTCATTGTTCGGTCAAGTTGAGGTGATATATTTTTACTCATTTCAATTACGTCACAATTACTGTAAAATTACAGGAGTTATTGACAGGCAGGTGTAACATGCCTTTCAGTTGGTCATTTTCTTGTTATTCAGTAGTTAGTGTAATCTGTAGTATATGAAAAAGTAGTATGACAGCAATTGTAAAATGTATTGCCATAAGCAGTGCTACTTCATAAAATTTATGTGCTATTAGAAACTGAAAATTAGGTTATTTGACCTAAGGTGAAGTAATATTCTATTTGCATAATTTACTTACTACTCGTTTGCTAATTTTTAGTTTCCATGGTCAGTAACTTAGAGTATTTTCATGACGGCAGGTGGTGAACTTCAGTTTTCTCAGTAATTTTCCGGAATACTTACTTTTGTGTTCAGTTTTAATGCAGTTACATATTAGACATACAACGTTCACTTGGCACTGTTCGACCCAAACTAATATGGAAATTAACTTTTTTTCTGAAACTGGCCTTATCAGTAGCAAGGTACTTGTTCACTTGACTGAAATAAATAGCTGTAACGTCAGATAACGTCCTCAGTTAATTATTACGCGAAGTTATGTAATCGCTGAATCTCGTTTTTCATCACTCGGCAGTATTCAGTTTTTAGATTTATTTTACACTTTTATGTCCGTCTTTACAGTGTATTATTGCATTTGATTCAATACCGTAATAACTTTAGCCATTTAATTAAATCATTATATTTATGCTATTAAGCTATTATTGACGGAAAATTAGGTTGTTTTACCGTGGGCAAAGTTTCCTCCTTTTGCATAATTTGCTTATTATTGTACAACTTTTCAGAATACTTCATTCATTGCATCGTCATGGAAGCGTGCACGTGCTCAACTATGATTCTACTCTTTAATATCAACTGTCATTATGAAAGATGTAAGTTACATATTGATAATGTGGTCCATGTATTTTATGCATGCTGTTTGCATGACTTCACATGTATGGTGAATGGAAACTAATGTTTTTCTTTGTTATTATTATATATTATGAAACAGTTGTTTTCTATTTTTAGATGACTTCACCTTCAATCTTCACGTCAATTAAAAAAAGGCTACAAATAGGTGTTATGGAATTTAAATGGTAAATGTAATGATTTTAAGATTACATATTAAAGATGTTTTTAATTTTTTTTAGATGTCAGATAAGCAAGAAAGGCATCCATTACAGTTCCATACAAGGACATTTATTGTATTCACATAGTCTATGAGATAAGTTCTTACAGTGTTTCAAAAGGCAGCGATCAGTTATCATTCCCTATGTACTTAACTGATTGATGGAAATAAGTAAGCAATTACTATATTGTTATTGTGTTCAACATTTTCGTGCTTCACTTGTATAAATATGATCACATAGACCAATGAAATGTGGAAAAGGGCATATAAAAAGTAATTTTAAGACGGATAGCGCCTGCATGAATAATGATTTTTATATTCAAGCAAAAATGGTACGGTAGTGTGTTTTAGTTCCTAATCGAGGTAAATATTTGGGCAAGGATATGTTTGCACGTTTTTACCGGGGAAGCAAGGGCAATATATAAGTGGAAGTGAAATATTTATACATGATTTATTTAATAATAATTTTCAGGTATAATAAAAATTAGCGTCAC
>NW_003526941.1:2181778-2182686 GCF_000181795.1 Trichinella spiralis
TTTTTATTATATTTGTTAAAATAAAGTTTTTTGGATTGCCAAGAGTTCCATCCCAGAGTTAGAAAGGGCCCTTTGGGTGATGGAATTTTCAAGCCAGGGGGAGACAGGAACAGCCCTTCATCCTGACTTTTATTGTGTGGGTTTATGTTTTTCACAGCCAAAATTTGGGTGTTATTCTTGGCAACCCAGCGACTAGCACGCTTCCTTTGACCAATGAATTTTAATCACACATGATGAATGGTCTTATAGCACGGCCTCACCAGTGGTATATCTGTTCATTTTTGCGTGGCAGGAAAGTGGGACAGAAAGAACCATCGATATCTTTTTGTGGGAACGAAAAGTGAAGCATCGGTTCTTATTGATTATGATGAGAAACTCAGTAGATGTGGGAGAAAAAGAGGTGAGTTGATTTAGATTATCAAAGATCATGTCGCGTCTGTTTTTATGAACAGCACGGGAGAAACATCATGGCATACAGGCACGACCATTGTAACAATTGTTGTAAGGTAGGTACAACCAGGTTAATGTTGATGTTTCTCATACCAATCCGAAGGTGAAGGAGCGCTCCTTAAAGACGTTTGAGTCAGAGTCCACATATGGCTGGGCGAAAATACCAATCTTGGTGCTTATTGAATCAACTTGGCGTTGTTCACCAGTCTGCCTGTATTTTTCAAACCTTTCAGAGCTTATCCTTTTTCGGTGTCACATATCCAAAAGATATTCACACCGTACTTTTGTGGTCAAATAATCAAAAGGTCAATATGTATGGTAAAATGCAAAAGTGGCAATTATCACAAACGATTATCTATAGCAGTAAATAGCTCCATAGTGGATATCGCTCATCCAGTGGTTAACCCTGCCTTAAACAACAGACTGTTTTTGTCACATAGTCAGAATCCACCACAGGG
>NW_003526941.1:2182696-2183570 GCF_000181795.1 Trichinella spiralis
TGAAGAATATGGAGCGGTGTATGATGTCATACGTTGCTCGTGAACGACATTTTTGAAGGATGCAATTCAAAAAGCAATTGTTACTCGGTAAGACATCAAAGGACGACAGATAGCGATTAAATTTCATAAGAAAAGGATTATCCCAGATGAAGTATTAATCACTTACGATATGTATGAAAAAGTTCCATTGTTTCATGGAGAGGATAAGCATTGATTGATTGGCTCAGACTCAGGAATGGGTCCGGCAGAGATTACAGATGAGGGTAAAATTAGTGATGAAGAGAGCAGATTTTGAGGGGAGGCAATGAGAAAACATAACAATAGAAGGCAAAAAGGGGGAGGAGATAGACTAGGAGGGGAGGAGAGGAGATTTGCAGGGCAGGAGATAGACGATGAGGGGAGGAGAGGGGATCAGGAGGGGGGGGGATAGGAATGCAGGGGAGGAGAGGAGATTTCGCGGGGAGCAGCGGAGATTCGCAGGAGATATCTTTGGAGGGGAGGAGAGAAGATGGGGAGGGGAGGAGAACCTCAGGCATCAAATTACATTTAATATGCAAATTTTGCCGGAGGCGTAGCCCAAAGCATAGCCTGAGTGCAAATTTTTTTTAAATTTGCCTGCAGCATAGCCTAGGGCTTAGCCTGCGGCTATCGTTTTGAAAATCTCGCTATTTTTTGGAATTTACGGAAATTTTGCCGGAGGCATAGCCCCAAGCATAGCCTGAGGGCAAATATTTTTTTAAATTTGCCTGAAGCATAGCCTGAAGGGAAATGTTTTTTCAAAAATAGCCTAGGGCATAGCCTGAGGGTAAATATTTTTTTAATTTTGCCTCAAGCGTAGCCTGGGGCGTAGCCCCCGGCTATCTTTGAAAATCTC
>NW_003526941.1:2199375-2231169 GCF_000181795.1 Trichinella spiralis
GGCACGCCTAATATTTTACTTAGCTTACTATGCTACTATAGTCGGTAATTGGAATAAGTACCTATCATTAGGCACATTACTTTTTTCATAAATTGTTAATATATTTTATTTTCAACTTTTGAAATTTAATTATTCTGACAAAATACAACATTTAAAACTCATTTGCATAAGTGTCTTTTCATTATGACGAACTAATCTAAAACGGAATCAGAGAGCATCATTCCTGGTATCATTGAGATGCTCAATGAATAATTAAGATCATGAACAGCGTAGAATTGAATGAAATGATTATTTATTTGAAAATATCAACCGTTCCGAAGGTATACTATTGACTATCAGGTATTAATAAATATTGACAGTCATAGCTGTAGAAATTCCTTTCTAATGTTAAATTCTATGAGATACGTCAGTGAGAAATTGATAATGGAAGACTTTATTCACATCTCAAACCGTATTTAAACAACTGTTTTCAATTTATTCGAAATGGACCAAAATTGAAGGAAAATCGACTTGCCCAATGCAAAGAAATGTTGCACCAGTCTTGATAGTTTCAAGAAATACGTTACTAGAATGCCGCACACATTTGCGATACCAAAATTTAGTCATCCTGGTTGCATTTCTATGTAGTTACAGATGGCTCGCTTTCCTGTGTATTAATGTAGGCATCTGCGAACTTTAGAGGCCATCTATTCACCATGTACGACTTTGTTTGCCGTTGAACATTCCGAAGCACTCTAATTTATCATAATTTAGCAATACATAACTAAAAAAGCGAAATTTGTGACAAATGCCTACTTTCGAAAAACGCAAAAACAGAAGAAGCTGTTGTCTTGCTTTTTTAGAAAAGTCGAAATTTTTCAATTGTTGCGAAAATGATTTCAATCGATCAGGAAAAATATATTAATCAATACAAACGAGGTCGCACGTTCCATGGAAGCGTATTTGCCGATATATTGCAAAAAACGTCGAATAATTTTGCAATTTTTGTGGGAGTAATCAGATACGAAATGAGATTTCCCTTCTGGTTAATGAGGAATGGTTATATACATTTTGTTAACCTTTCCAGAGAAATTTCTATTAATTTCCTCTAGCTAATGTTGCTCATTCTAATTGCATTTGTCCCTGCATTTTGTTTTTGTACTGCCCCAGTCGTTAAATTTAAAATTTTCATTTACGCAATTGCTTTTGTTACTTGCGATGCAGAAACAAAAATGATTGAACATTGTAAAATTGGATTGTAGTCTTCATGCAGTATTGCATTATTTCTTTTGTATAATTGACACTTTTGCAAATTAGCAATTCTGTCGAATGTCTGATGAAATAATGATCAGTTTGTAAATGATAATTTGTCTACACAATTGTTGTACAGTACTGTTTCCAAATGTGATAAACAGAATTCACTGATACATTGCACTTTCCTTGAGGAATGCGTTTAGTTGTTTTGGCCTTATGAGTCTTATAGTTGCAGCTTATTAAAGTGTCGTATTGCTTTTGGTGGAATATTGTCATTTTCACTACGCTCTGATGTAATGGCATGAGTGCAATGGAAGATGAAAGGTAGCAAGATTTGTGTTTTTTTTGGCGGCTCTTGAAACGTCTAGCAATTTTTGGGTGACCATTCTCAGTGCATTCCTATAAGAAATAAAATCTGTTATGTAGAATAACGTGTTACGTTTCACGTTAATTGTTAATTTAAGTACTTTGACAATTATGTTGAACGTTTATTCACATCAGTAACTGCTGCTCTAAAAGTTCATCACCAACAATAGCATTAACTAAAGGAGTAAAGAACATGAAAATAAATTTCCATAGCCACATTATTGGTAACATTGAGGAAATAAAATTATGATAATAAAGTTAATGAGCATTTTATAACATGAATACTTTTTTAGCAGAGCGAAAGCTTCAAATGCATACATTAAGAGAATAAGATATTAATGAATATTGTCAGCAATCGCATTAGAGCAATTTGATTCAACTTCATAATTAACAAAACGTATAATAACAAACTTCATAATTCGATGCAAAAATTATGACAGAACAATTATTTTGAAATGAGCAAATGCGTAATTTTACTGGTATTGCAATAAATTGCGAAGCAAAGTTCTCAAACACTTTCAGAATGTTCCATATTGATGAAATGCAGGCAACATGAGTAAATTCTGCATTCTAATGCTAAACTTCTAATTTAAAGCTTGACGAAAGAACTCAACCGATGTCCTTCCTGTGTATTAAATGAGAAAGTAAACCAAATAGAGGGACCGTTTATTCCAAACAGAATGGATAATTCTCAACTGTTCCGGACAGTCCATGTTACCGATATAATCCACAAAAGCTGAATTTTTCAAAAAATGAGTTCCAAAAAGCAACTTAGATCAGTCAGCGACTTGAGTATTGGTGCATAATGATTATGTTGCGTCATACGTGAATTCCTATATCTGCAGCATCAATAGAAATAACAGAATTTATATACCTTCATACAGGATGCAGCATACATATTAAGCATACATGTTAATCATTGCATTCATACGAGTTAAACATAAACATCTGTGGGAAACAGAAAGATTAGTATAACATATCCTATAATGAAGAAAAACAGAAAGGAACGGGAAGCGTTATCGCATCTGTTCACAAAGTGATGGGGAGGAGGAAGAGGAGTGAAAAATACTTGCAGAACTCCTGAATGAAAAATACCTAATATATCTTGACTGGCAATTCAATTGCCATGTGCTTCCTAATTCACATTGCAAGAAGTTGCCGGCAAAGGGGCACTAAGATCAGCACTGTCAGGAAAAAAACAGAGAGCAACAAAGAAAAAGAGCGTTCATTAAATGCTATCACTAGTTTAGACTTACCGCTCGACAGATAAAGTTTTTACCATTTGTGCAGAACTGTACAGATCTGGAAAAGCAACGTGACTGTTGGTCATGATGACTGGCAGAATAATGCTGCACAAGGATCAAGGGTAAAATATTAGCTGACAGTCATTATCAAACAAAATCTGTGAATACTTTGGGATAGTGAAAATTCCATGAAATCGACGAGTGTGGGGAAAAGAAAATGCGAAAACTGGTGTACATTATGTAAGGGCTTCCAAACACAATGGAAACAATCTGATTGGATGAGTGCAGAAAACGCCTGATGCAAGATCCTCAAAAGTGTCTCAATAAAAGCAGATGCGACAAAAGTATTAGTGGGGCAGGAATGCCAGCAGATATAATTGTGCAATGGAAAAAGCTTTGAGTGGAAATAACCAGAAAATAGAAAATTGAGCCAGATTAGTAAGAAACCGATATAGCTACTGAGGCTTTTGACCACTATACGTAGCAGTATTAGATATAAAAAAATTTAGAAGTGAGTCTATCATGCCTCGAAATTTGATTAGTGGTTGTATCACATGAAAAAGAGCTGTCTTAACGAAGAGAAAGACACAAAATGGGTTTGCTGCCTGACTTTATTGACTTGAAAAAACAAAATTTGGTGATGCGCTGTATCTTAAGGGGAAACAGTTGGACGCAAATAAAAACCTCTTGTATTTGATAGTCTTTTAGAACTGGCTGTAAAAGGACAATGAATATTATCGTTAACAATGCCTGTGACTTGACTATCACAGCGACAGTCAGTGAAATGTAATAAGAGAAGACAGGTAACGGAAAGCGTGTTTTCTGTGAGCATTACCAGACGAATTCCCAGAAATTAGAAATCACAATATTTCTATACGCTATGTTCTTGAATCATCGCTTTCTCCATAAAAATTAATTTTCATATTACAAAAGAAAATCCAGTTGATTTCCTTGCTGATTCATGTATATATATATATATAACAAAACGTATTTATCAGTGATTTGGTGTTCTCCACAAAGTTCATCAAGTATTCAAATTTTTGCGATTAGAAAGCTGTAATACATGGAAAAAAGTAAACCCATGCAAAACTGCGTGCATTTTCACACTAGTACTATTTATTGTCCAACGAGTGCGGCATATCGATTTTCAATTTAGAACAGGCAAGAATTATCGTTTGTTTGCCTATTTCGAGCATATAAGAAGCAACGGTGTGAGCAAGGATTGTGTTTCGTGCAAGCTTGACAAAGCTGTTTTATGTTCCGCACAGTAACTAGCTGATGCAAAAACACTTGCGTATGGTTGCTTGCGTTGGCGCAGTCAAGGATGCAGTTGTTGTTTACCATAAGGACTGTTCGATTCGGAAAACACTCATTTACATAGACATACACAGATCAACAAACAAACAAACAAACACACGCATGAACGCGAAACTAAGTAGCAGGAAACGAGAAAATAAATAAGGAGAAAGAACAAAGAAAAGAGCAGTGAAAAAAGGCGTAAAAGAAAACAACACCGCCGTCTATATAGTAACAATGAAACGAGGAAATGCCAGCCGCCTGAGCGTCACCAGTAGTTTTCCTCATTTTAGCTACAAGTGCCGCGCTGCCGTCGCCGCTGCTGCGTCGTCCTGCCGATTCACACAGGCTAGCCAGCCAGCCAGCCAGCCACTCAGCCAGCCAGCTAGCTAGCTAGCTTGCTACACTACTACTAGCTGGCACGCTTTTCTTTGATCGTCTGCTTTGCCCAGAAACCATGGAGAATCAATATAACAGTGACGTCGAATATTGGCAGTTGAACGCGTCTGCAGAGAGCCGAACGTCGTTCAGGTCCTTCACCCTTCGTCGCTAATTAAGGTTACTCTTGTTCAATTGCTGGCTGCGCGCAATGGGTATCGATATTTCACGCATTTTGTCCATCTGACTTTACTTTTTCGCGTAAAAACGACAAGAAAGTGTTGTTCAAAGCGCGCGGTCCTGGCTTTGGCAACGCGCTGTTAAGTGGCGCAAGCAAGGGCGCCGAACAAAATCGCAGCCAACTAGAGAAAGCGGGCCCTTGTTTTGTCAGACGTGGCCGGCCGGCCTGGCGACCGCCTGCATTGCATCAGCCGTTGTGATACTCTCCTTTCAACTTGTCCATCTTGGAGACAAGCCTGTTGGCCGATGAAGCTGACATCGGACGCAAAATGCCCGAGACGACTGTCAAATTCGACCTGACCGATCTGCGGCTTCAATCCCGGTTCACCACCATCAACAAGCTCGCGCATGATGCGTTGCTTCGACTCGGTAAGTTGAACTGTGTTTCTTTTACTAGTCGGAGCCTGCCGGTTAACGCAACTCGGTCCAGCTAACCACGACCACAACTTTCAGTCCATTCGACAATAAGCTTAAATAATTGATCGAAGCAAATTGCTGCTTAGTGGCAAGAAGCGGCCTCTGCGCTCCTGGCCTTTCGCTGCCGCCGGCAGATGTCTCAGCAACTCAGTTGTTGGTCACCTACTGATGTATTTTTCCATTTCTTCTTTGGCAGTTTTTCATTTTCCTCTACATCACACGTGATATTATTGATGTCTGAATTGATGCTAACAGAATTATTATACTATTTGTATGAGCAGGAATATTGAAATATTTATCCCGTAGAGAGATTTGCAAAATCAGATCACTGCAAAATGTTGTTGCGTCTCACTGCCAAATTTGCTGCATTTGCAAACAAACAAAGAGAAAGTGAAAATCTTTTTAAATCCCTTAATTTATCCGTCCGTGCATTTTCGACTGATTCGCTATTTGACACAGTGCATAATTCGCTCTTGTTTGGACAAAATTTGCATTTTTCTTTCATTTCACCATTCATTGAAATGGTTATTTCTAAGACAAATTCCTTCCCTTTTTGGATTTCAAAAGTGAAAAATAATTCGAGGAATACTTGTTGACAAGAACGAACAGACAGACAATGAGGAAGTGAATACAAAACAAGCACTATTGAAATGCCATTGAACTAAAGTTCCTGTAAAAAGGAAAAGCCGCCATGACTTTGCTTACTGAGCCTCCCGTCCATTTGATGCTTTTTGTTTGACGACGACGCGAGGCCGTCTGTTGTGTAGTTGCTAGCAAGCGCAGCATGTCGTGCTAATCCAACGCCAGCTTGTCAGATCAAAGCTGTTTGCATATGCACATGCCGTGTTCTGACGTGTATCGAGCTTGTGTAAGGTTGTTTGCGCAAAATTTTTCCTTCCTCCTGTTAAGCCATTGACGGTTATTCACAAAAGTCTCTGCAGTTTTGGAAAGCAATGCTACTACTATATACACGTTAGTTATCACCAGCAACCAACGTGTGGCTGTAGCGCAAATCAATTATTTCCCAGTCGACATGCTAAACAACATCAAGCTCTGCCTAAACGAAAACCATAGCCGCTTTGTTCATAATTCCCATTCATTGTGTGTGTATGTGTGTGTGTGTGTGTATGTGTGTGTGCGTGTGTGCGCGTGTGTGTCTGTTTGTTAATGTCTGTCTATTTGTCTGCTCAAATTGGCATCTTATGCGTTTGGTTATATGTTCCATAGTTTTATATGACGTACAGCACAGCACAGTAAAAGCAAATGTCGCTTTTTCTCTAATGGAAAATGAACAGAAAATCATTTGCGATTGTTTCTTTTTCTCTGGTTTATTTTTGTGTTCTTCATGCTGTGAAGTCAAAAAGATCGATTAGCTAGAAATGCGCCGTCGTGTTTCCATCAGCTATGGAACAACAGACTGCGCTATTGTCATTGCTAGTGCTGATTGTTGTTTTGGCCGTTCACCAAACAGACGAAGCATGCATGTATTAAGCTTTTTTGATGATTTCTTGTCAAGAGGACTTTTTTCTTCAACAAATCAATAAGTGTCTCATTTGATAAGCATTGAGAAGCAAGAGACAAAGCACAAGCGCTGAAGCAAGCACCGCGAGTGATAATAGGCAAAACAAAGAAAACAATAATAAAATAAATTTCCAAAAGCAAATAAATAAATAATAAAATAAATAAAATGTTTCGACTAATAATGACAACAGATATCACTGAAACTGATACATATATATATATAATTCTGTATCTGATGTAATCTTTCATCGAAACATGTTCAACGATGTGCTGCATTATTTTTAACTTTTCCATACCGATAACGAGCGATTGTTGTTTAAGATATTTTGGCGCGGTCGTTAAAAATAAAACTACTATGATTTCTAGTGATCATTCAATTTTGAAGTAATTCTCAACAAAAATACTACTTTCGTGCTCATGTGACACATCGTTGATCAAATTTGCATGATCATTTGCCTGCTTTGAAAAAGACCCATCACACATTTCTTTATTCTTCCCAACAACTGCGCACCCAACAGAGTATCAATCTATTCAATTAAAAATAGCGGAAGTGACAAAGAATCAATTTCGCCGAGCAGCGCTTCTGTGCATTAGCTTGATAATTTGACACATGTCAGACGCATTTACACGTAATACATTCATTTCCAGTTATGACATAAGCACCTATGCATGGTGACTGTAAAAAGGCTTGTTTTTTTTAACATAGTTAGCTTACGCAGTCAGAAATCAACAACACACTGCTGCTGCTTCAAATCGTATCTCTTCTAAAAATAATCTCATTCTTCAACGGAAGGGTAGCGTTAAATTTATACGAAGAAAACACTCGCCCCGTTGCAAATACATTTTACCATTAATGTATTAAATTCAAAATGAAACTACACTGGCTCTGTTGATTGATTGATTGAATTACATATTACCTTGCAAAATGCAGAAGAAAATAAAAATATAACAAATTTCTTTCCTCGTCAAATTTACAATAACTTACGCCAAATTAAACTTTTGTTTGTTGTGCCCCATTTTCTCATACTTGATAAACTATTTGGCCCAAAAAGCCGTTGCTTTTGCCGCTGGAAATTTCCCATTAGATTCTCATCACTGCATTTATCTCATCTCATTCCACTCTCGCAAATATTTCTTGATCATCATCCAAAGGATATGAGCAATAAGTCAAGTCAAGCAATAAAATTTACCAAAGTTAAACTGCTGAATTTCTCAAAATGTGCTTCCGCAATCATCACTGACAACATGAACTGAAACCAATTACACCAAGAAGAATTAAAGTCACATTTTTCTAATAAATTATTAAAATAAAAAAATTCGAAGCATTCGTTTGCATTTAACAGCTCTACAAAAGCAATACTATTTATGAGCAGTTTTTACACGTGCTTTGGCAGTGTGCATGCAGCAAAGGGAAGAAAATTATGGATAAAAAATTTCCGAAACGATACAACACGGGTCCTATGTTTAGTCATAAAACGTACACAAAAGTAGCATACAAAAGCAGCAAAAACTGTAGAACAACGTAAAACTAGCAGAGCAACATATAACATTTGCAGTGAACATGCTTGTATATTTTTGAAATGTGTTTTTCAGGTGATGAAGCTGAATCCGAAATGGACCCTTTACCAGTCGCTTTACTTCTTATTCACAAGTGGTACGTTACTTCTGTTGAATTAATCAGTGTCATTTCTGCGCAAATAACGCAAGACATTTCACTCTGGCCTCATACTTGCCGCTTAATAAAGTAATCGCCATTTTGTAATTTTGCTGTTTTGTAATAAAGTTTGTTTCAGACTATGGATGCGCCTCTTTCCAGAACATTTCAGGGCACCTGATCTGGACGAAGCCGTTGAACAGCTCAAACAACAGATGATCAAAATCGCCCCACCACGTGTGAAAGATCATTTTTCAGACTTGGCCAAACTGTAAGCACATTCGTGATTTATTGTGACACGCTGCACAGTTTTTGCTTGCAGAACACCCCATCCTTGGTCACGGTATTCATCGATAAAACAACCACTAACAGAACGCATTTCGCTTTCCTTTGATCAATGGACTCCAGAAAATTTGGCTGTCAACTTAACGCACATCGAATACAAACTTCTTCGAAGGATATCCGTAAGTTTGTTTTGAAATATTTTACGTGCAGAAAGCAATAAGACTGTTACTTCCGTTTCAGTTTGAGGAATACAAAGAGTATGCGACGAATAGTCAACTAAATGCCGTACCAGCTTTACAGAAAAGTATTGCAAGTTTCAATGTGAGCTATTTCAGTGTTACAGTAAAAATATGCTTCATATCAATAAAATTATAACAACAATAATAGAGCATTTCACAATGGGTCCAATGTATGGTTCTGAGCAAACCACTACCTCGTGAACGCGCTGAAGTGGTGACCAAGTTTGTCAATGTCGCAAAGGTAGATAATTTTACTCATCAAAATTATCATACTATCGACGAGATTATTTATTTTTTAAGAAATGATTAACTGTTTCAGCATTTGAAAGAGTTGAAAAATTTCAACACACTCATGGCAGTCATAGGTGGCTTGACTCATTCTTCTTTGGCGCGTCTGTGCAGGACAATGGCATGCGTACCTCACGAAACACGCCTTGTAAGAGAAAATCGATTAGCAAATTCGTCGATTGTTGTGTAATTGAAATTGAAAATTGTCTCCAGGAATTGTCTGGATTTTCGAATTTACTTTCCTCGGCAAGCAATTTTTCCGTTTACAGGAAAGTGCTCCACATGTCCCACGGTTTCAGAATACCGATTATGTAACACATGCAAATGCAATATATATATATATATATATTGATATTGATATGTAAATACACTCAATTTCATTATTCGAAATTTCTATTCAGAGGAGTGCACATGAAAGATCTCATTTCACTTCACACGGCTATCCCTGATTACTCACCTGAAAAAATGATCAACTGCCAGAAATTTTCACAGCTTGCCTGCATTTTTACAAACTTGATTTTGGATATACAACAGCCGCATCTTCTTTCCAATGCCAACGAGAATTTAATTAACACATTACGAGTGCACTGCAATATCAATATTTCAGAAATTTGAATGCAGTATTATTCAATTTTACTTATTTACTTTAGGTAGCGTTGAACATTCCATACAATGATGAGGAAATCTATTTTCTCTCTTTGAAACGCGAACCGAAAACGCTGCTTCAAGTAAGGGTAAGTTAGTCGACTAATACATATAGCATTTGCTGCAAATAATATTAAAAAATCGTAAATGAAAAATGTTATTTTTTATAGTCTTCTATTCAGCCTGCTCCTGTTCTAGCTGACTGGGCCGAAGGTGTTCAAAATCGTGTAGAGCCTTCTGTGATGCAAAAGCACGTGAATACTATGGTCGATGTAAGTTATTTATGGACGTAAAATTCGGGAAGAAAAGAAAAGGACAACTGAATTAATCAAAATTAATATTTAAATGTGAACTTTCAACAGCTTTGCAATATTTATATAACAAACAAAACAACACACCATTCATTAATCACACTGTTTGCAAATGTTGCCCTTTGAAAATTGGCACAAAATTTTACATCTTACTTCAAAATTGAATTACCCATTTTCATCATTACATCGTTGATAAGTACATATTAGCATACATATCAAAGGATCATTATCGTATATTGACGTGATTCACAAAGTGATTCAAAAATACACACTTTAAGCAGCACGTCCATCCTCTGTACTATGGCAAAGATGAATCAAATGAACAAGCAATAACGTAGAAAGTCGATAATTTACACAATTATGTTGCTTATTTCATTTCGTTGTGGAAAAAATGCAAAAGTAATAATTACAATCACAATATCAATTTTGTAATGAACGTTTTCACGTTATAATGCAGTATTTCACCACCTAAATTGTGAAAACTCTCATCCTACCACCGTTTTCATTTTCACAATATTAAATCAGCAGAATAATCAGTGTTATTGTAATAATGAACAACAAATCATAAGTTGGCTTGTTTGTTAATTGATTATTATCATTATTTAGGCTGTGTTTAAGCATTACGACCTTAATCAGGATGGCTATATATCGAAAAAGGAATTTGACCTTATTCGAAGTAATTTCCCATTGATCGACACTTTCAACGCGCTCGACGTGGACCAGTAAAGGAAAATTCTTACCTAACGTTTGTCGACAATCTTTCGATTCAAGTAAATATTTAGTGATGGACGGATCAGCAAGCAAGAAATGAAGCTGTATTTTTTGCGCTTTCGTCGCAACAACCGCATCGACTCCAGGCATCGCTTTCGTGAGGTGAACATCCTAACACCGACCTTTTGTTACCAGTGCAAAAAATTGGTAGGTTTTTGTCTTGTTGATTAGCCTGCAAATAGATAAATATGCAAACAAACCAGGTTTGGAATATATTGCGACAAGAATTGAAGTGCGAAGAGTGTGGCATCATCGTGCACCGCAACTGCAGGGAATATTTACTCTCCAGCTGCTTCAGACGAAGAAATACAGAACCTGCGAGTCGGCATCGAGCTTTCACTGAACCGCCAGGGTCGACCAACAGCGCACCAACTCAGAACAGTGTAGACGACGCTACCGTCAGTCGGGGTAATTTGTTCAGTTTGAAACGCAGCAAAAGACGTACACAAGCAACTGCAACCAGCAGCACGCATCCAAACCTAACTGTAGATACAACGGCAGATTCAAAAGTGCGGTCATTTTCAGAAGGCGGTCCAAACTATATGTTAGAAAAATAATTTTTCATATTATATATACAGTGTGAGTGTAGGATGGTAAAAATTATTTTTACTTTAGTAATATGGATTCCATGTGCGAGTCCATCGCCACTTTGGCATCAGAAGAAGTGTTCGAAACAGATGAAGCTTGTGAATATGATAAGAATGTAAAAAACAGCTGAAAAAGAAACAAAATAGCAGCAACAAGAAGAGTGAAGAAAAACAGATTGCGCCGCTTCGCGCATATACACTGCGTATACAGCAGCAACTGCTATTCGTCGTGCTGAAGACTTGGCTTTGGATGAAAAGAAAGCTTTATTTTTTTAGCATTTTAGAAATCAAGAAGCAAAACTACAATCGATGAGATAAGCGAAATCATGCTACGAGCCATATATATATATATATATATATATATATAGATATAGATATAGATATTATGCGTGCCTTCACCTCGTATCGAAAGGGAGGGACACCATCACTACTTGTTGTTAATCACCGCACTTCGTTACGATTCTTCATCGGTGCTATTGTTCAAAGCGCTAAGAGAACGGCATTTGGACAAATCCCTCGGCGATGCCTGAATGCAACTACAATCATTTCCACGAATTGTCACGCTATGATCATAAAAAGTGATGCTACTATGTTCCATGGTTATTGTTAAAGCTTGTTAATGAAATAAATTCAAATGTATTTCATCTTTACAATTTTTTCAATTTCATTACAGTTTATAAATTAAATGCATCAACAAAATAAATTTGAAAATAATTAATTAAAGAAATATTCTCTTCAATTTTTAAATGCTGTTCGTAAATGATAAATAAAAAAAATTCGTAAATTTTATCTCATAAAATTACAATTGTCGAACTGCTTCGATACGGTTGGGAACGATTCTTGGCCCGCATTTTTGCCAGTGAATTTTCCGCCACATCGGCTCGCTCTTCGGCATCCTGCAACTGATGCTGAAGCTGACGATATTTCGACAAATTCAACGACGCAAGTTGTTCCTAGAAATTAACATGAATGCATTGAATTGAATCGAATTAAATAACAAAAACAAATGCTAATAAATAAAAAGCAACAATTCACCGTTTCCTCAATCTGACGTTTGTATGTTTTCACTTTGTTTTGCAGTTTATCAATAAGTTCATGAAGACGGTCTTCGTTCTTCTTCGTCTCATCCACCTAGTCACATATATAAAATTATTGTCATTTAAAATTTAGTGGTCATTATTTAAAAGGAAAAAAAATCACACTGCTAAACTTTTCCATCTCTTTACATTACATCACAATTCACACAATTGCAACTACAATACGAAAAGAAAAAATTTGACACCTACTTGATACTGTAATTCTTTTACTTGACGTTCAGATTTTCGTCGATTTTTTTCAGATTCTTGATATTTCTTCTGATTAATATCCAATTCCATTTCCAAATCGCGTATCTGAAAACAAAATTGAAATTTGTCGAAAAAAATTACACAAATGTCTCATTGTAAAATGAGCGTCGAAAATAAATAATATTTCAATATTGTACACGATGATGTAATTGTTCCACTGAAACACCAATCGAGCGAGGGGTTCGTTTTTACCTTATTTTCCAACTTTTGAGAATATTTCTTATTTCCTTTCAAAACTGACAATTCAGCTTCTTCCAAACCGCTTTGCATATCCTGCATTTAATACATTTCTGCATAGCTCTCTGGTTGTTTGAAAGCTTGGCTTGAATATACAAACCTTAATTTGCTGCTCAAGAGATTTGTTTCTCTGTTCCAAAATTTGACAGTGATCCTGCTCTTGCTTAAGCTCATCTGACAATCGGACGGCCTCTAAAGTCGCTTTTCTAGATTTCTCTTCATTCACTTTCGACGATTCCATCATTTCTTCCATTTCAGACTAAAAAGAAAACCGAACATTTTACAAAATTTAAAACGGTATACTTTCGGTTGGAGAAAATCACGCGGTATGCAGTGGAAAAAGAGAAAAAGATGGCAATGTCGAACAAACATACTTGGAGCAGTTGATATTCTGCCTCCAATTTTCGTCTGTTCACTATTGCAGCGTTCAATTGGACAATAAGATCGTTCACTTGCTCTTTAGCTTGATGAACTTCATGCGATGCATTGCGCCTAGCCCGATCACTTCCTTCCAACATTGCAGTCAGCTCTTCCTTTTCGGCGCACAAAGCATGGCACTTACGTTCCACTGACTCGCATTTCTCTTTCATTTCATTGCTAAAAATATTAATTAATTCTTATTTTATTTCTTTTTCAAACTTTCACACAAAATCTCAAACTCACCGCAACCTTTGTTCTTCGTCAATTTGTGCTTGCAATTCCCTTATTTGCTCTTGATAACGCTTGATCAAACGTTGGGCTTCCACGTTGCCTTTGGCAGCGTGGTCAAGCGCTATTTCCAAATCATTAATGTCGGATTCCAACTTTTTCTTTGCTTTCATCAATTCCATTCGTCCTCTACTTTCCGCCTCAAGCGTCGCCTGCACGGATTCCAAAGCTTTCGCGTGATTCCTTCTAAAATCATTCAATCGGTTCAACTGTACATATGCATTTACTTTTTTCTAATGTTGAAATTCCATCGTCCATCGCAAATCGAACAAACAAATTCACTGTAAAACTTGCATACCGGACATTTTCGAATTCTTCTTCTTTCTCTTGCAAACGCTTTTCAACTTCCTGCTTCACTTGGACCAGTTCAATCTGATGACGCATCACTTTGTTCTCTTCGGTTTCCAAAGCTGATTCAGCTTCATCAAGCGCATTCTGAATTGACCAATTAAGCACTGTTGTACAAAACCAAAGCACAATACAATCAATAAAAATACCTGAAGTTCTTCTTTTTCCATTTCCAGTCGGCGCCTGGTTTTCTGCACTTCATGGTAATTCTTGCCACCTTCGCCTAGTTGATCGTTTATCTCTTGGATTTCCTGTGCAAGCATCTTGTTCTCTCGACGAACAGCTTCTTCCTATAATGAAAAATAATTATTTAAGTCAAAAAAAAGAGAAAATCAGTATTCAACGCCGACTGTCATTTTACCCGATCCGTAGCTTCTTCTAGTGCTTGACGCAATTTGTACAATTCTGTCACAACTGCTTTATTTTCACGTTGACTGGCGTCCAATTCTGCTGATAAATCATCGCATTTTTGTTTCCATTCATCTAAAATTTTGTCAAACCCACGCTGCTTTCTTTCCAGTGATTGGGCATACCCATTAGCCTAGAATGAATAAACCAATAATGGAAAATGTGCCGATAAATATACATATGCGCATAAACAGTAATGGAATAATAATAAGCAAAAAATACTTTACCCTTTCCGAATCAGTAACAGCATCTTCCAGTTCAGCAACAACTCGCTGTCGTAGCTTCTCAGCACTGTTAGCTTTCAAATTAGCCGCTTCAATTTCTTCTTGCATGCTTTGCAATTTGATAACGAGCTTCTTCCTTAATGAAGATTAATTAGACAATAGAGCATCGCTCACAACTTGTGGAAATGATTTTTTATTACTTGGCATCTTCCAATTCTTCGGTTTTTCGTAAACCTTCTTGCTCATACTTCGCTCGCCACTGTTGGGTTTCTGCGTTCGCTTTCGACAACATACGGTGCAATTCTGTTTTGATTTCAGCTTCTTCTTCAAGCTGCTCTTTAGCACTAGACAGTTCTTCTTGAACATTTCGCAGTTGTGAAGCAAAAGATTCACTTTGCTTAAATAATAATATTTTTTTAAAACTAAAAAAAGAAAACATTTTTCTCACTTTCATTTCCTCTTCGCAGCTTTGTTTTGTGCGTTCCAGTTCAGCGGATAAAGTTTGCTTTGCACGCAACAAATTGTTCAACTGCACATCTTGCTCTTCGAGCTGCTTTTGCAAATCGGTGCTTTCGTTCACTAGTCGGGATTTTTGTAATTCCAATTCTTTCAACTGTCGAAGCGTCTCTTCGTGATTCGTCTGCAAATCAACCAACTGCGCCTCCAAACTTTTCACCTGCTTTTCATGGACAGCTTTACTCTTGGTTTCAGAATCAACAGCCAAATGCAGTTCTTCAATTTCTTTCTGAAGAACTGATTTTCCTTTCTCAAGCCTTCACGGATAATTTAAAAAAAAACGCGATTATGATAAATACGAGAAAAAAAAATAAGACAACATCCTCACTTGATTCTTGAATTTTGAAGAGCATTCAACTGTTCATTCAATTCAGCCACAGCGTCTGTATGCTTCTTCTTCAAGGAAGAAATTTGCGCCTCGTGAGCAAGCGCTGCTTCTTCTTGTTCTCGTTTCAATTTTGCAATCTCCGCCTCTCTCTTCTTATTCAATTCCATCTGAGCTTGAGAAGCACCGCCGGCTTCTTCCAACTGTTGCTGCAATTCGTCCATTTCATCTTGCAATTCTTTACGCCTTCTTTCAGTCTAATAAATTAATAACAGTACAAATTAACTCCTATTCATTTTCAACAACACTTTCTTAAACAAAAACACATACTTTGTTACGATTTTGCCTTTCCATGTTCAATTCTTCCTCGACTTCTGCAACTCGTACTTGTAAATCTTTCACAACCTTCTGTAGTCGCATGGCCGTTGATTGTTCATCTTCTAAAGTATGGTTCAAAACACTAATTTCGTCTTCTTTTCTAAATTAAAGAAAAGTAAACTTATGGAAATTCAAACTGCAAAATTTTTAAAACACCAAAAAAGCCAACTAACTTCTTCACGTTCATTTCTAAATCTTGTTTCAGTTTCAAAATTTCTTCCATATTCTCTTGAGTCACTTTCAAATCACCATCCGTTTTTCGTTTCGCTTTCTCCAATTCTTGCCTCAAACGTTTTTCCCGTTCCAAAGCATCATGCGCTTCTTCCAATGAGTTTTCCAACTTTTTGTTCACCTTCTCAGCACTGACAACTTTATCCTCTACAGCATGCAAATCTTGCGTCAATTTCTGAACCTTGTCGTCGGATGCTTTTTTCTCTTTCGACAATTTCACATGTGCATCCTCTTGATGCAAAGCCGCATCTTTCAACGAACGCAACTGCATGTCCAACGACTGTTTGTCGGATTCATGCTTCTTAACCAAAAGTTCCAATTCGACTATTCTAGCTGTCAGTTTGTCCACTTCTTCTTGAAGCTTCTTCTTTGCTTTCTGTGTATTGGAATGCTGTTCTTCTGCCATTTCCAACTTTTCATGAAGATTCTACAAAAAAACCAACAAAAACTTATTCGATCCAGACAAGTTATATTAAAATTCAAGCCACAAAACACAAGCAAAACAAGCAGCACCTTATGCTGCTTATTCAAATCATCCATTTGAGAAGAGAGAGTTTTCGCTTTCTGCTCATATTCAGTCGAATTTGACTTTTCTGATTCCAATTTCAAAATTAAATCACTTTTCTCTTTCAAAGCATTTGCCAATTGTGCTTCCATGTCCGCACAGCGTGCTTTTTCCGCCGATGATGCAGCTTCCAATTCCTGAAAGAACATCACTACTACACATTGCCAAAAAATGAAAATATGATAATTCTTACCTTTATTTTTGCTTGAATTTTTTCAAACTCTTCATGCTGCTTCGCCTGCGTCAACAGCGGTTTCACACGACCATACAGACGGAACCAGGGCCAGCTGCGCAGCTTCAACCACTTTCGAACGTTTTTCTGAATCAGCAACGATGCCTCGCTGAAACGCGACAGATTTTATGGAAACGACCGCCCAACAAAAGACAATTTCTTCCACTCAACACTTACTGCGCCTTTTTTCTGCGTCGACTGTCCAATTTGGCCAAATAACTGCGGGCAGTAGCTTGCACGCCCACCATAATTTTGGACAACTCTTCATCGTGTAATTCTTCCAATCTTGCCAAAATACCAGCTTTGAAAAACACCTCAAACATATACAATGCGCAATACTTTATAATGCGCATGCAGTCCGTATAAATATTGCAAATTTCGCATTTTACCTTCGTAGCGCCAACTTGATATTCTTCAGCTTTCAATACATCCTTCTGTTTCAGAGTATTTAAAATAGCTTCAGAACTTTTTTTCGGATCATCATATTTTTTAGCTTCGTCAGCAGCAAATATTGCGTAGCTGAAAATGAGAAGAGATTCAATTCAATACAACTGAAGAGAAAAAGAAAACAACCGTTCGAAGTTTTACCGCTGCTTGAAATCAGCATAAACAAGCCGATTAGGATAACCTTTGCGACAGATTCTTATTCCTTCCAAAACTCCGTTGCAAGTGAGCTGATTCAGCACGAGACCAGCTTCGATAATTCCACTTTTCTTGCTTTCATTTGGAATGATGCAGCGTATAAAATGCGGATGAGTGGCACGTAGCATGGACATCAAATTTCCAAGACTTTCCTAAACAAAAAAAAAGAAAAGAAAATACATCTTACCTCAGTAAACACAATTTGAAAATACAACACTGATAAAGATTTTGCAAGTGCAATTTTGTATAAGACGTTTTTACCCTGTACATCATAGAGACGGTGAGAAATGACGCAGCTTTGCCTTTCTTTTTACTAGGGGTAGTTTTCTTTTTGGCTAAATCTTCCTGAGTGAAATAATCAGCCCAAACTTCTGATAAAAGTTTATTGCCATCGGATGCTTTCAAAACGTTGACCACACTTTCATTAAGCGGATCTTTGTTCTTCTCCAGCCAACCGTTTGCATTGTAACGAACCGTTCCGGCGTAGTGGACAATGGAAAAATGCGCCTCGGATTGTTTGCCTTTTGGTGGTCGTGCTTTTTGAAAATTTGGATGCTTACCAAGGTGCTGATCGTTCAACTTTTGTACAAAAGTCATATCAGAAGCTTTCGGTACAATACATTCTTCATCCAACATTGAAATGATACCAAGTGGCTAAACATAATAGAGATATGTTGCTTGAAAAATTGGTTAGTTATTGCTTACTTTTTCGATTAGCTGAATGCAAGCTTCCAAATCCAAACCGAAGTCGATAAATTCCCAAGCAATACCTTCAGATTTGTACTCTTCCTGTTCGAGTACAAACATGTGATGATTGAAATACTGTTGCAACTTTTCATTGACAAAATTGATCCAAAGTTGTTCAAATGAATTGAAATCGAAAATTTCAAATCCAGCGATATCCAACACGCCGATGAAAAACTTTCTACCCAATTCTTGTACATCGAGTGTTCGATTGCAGCGCAGTATTAGCCATCGAAACATTCTAGCGTAGATCGCTTTGCAAAGTGCGCCAACGCCCCAAGTGACCTGTGTGGAAAAAATTTGCCTTTCATTTTCACTTCGAAATAATAAAAGTCGAACAAAGCAGAAAGTGAAAAAACATACTTGTTCCAAATTTTGGCTTTTGTTCACCCATTCTGTTCCAACTTTCACTTTCGGTTTCAAAAGTGCTTTCAAAAATTCGTCACAATTCACGCACAACAATTTCGCCGCTAATTCAGCTTCTTAAAATCAAAACAATCACCAACTGCTTTATTACTAATAAAATGCAAACCGCTTGCCTTCAGTTCCGTCGGTTTCAGCTTGTTCTTCTCTCGGTCTCTGTTTGAACTTCATTTCACCCATGTGCAAAATAGCGGCACATAACTTGTACAAATTTTCCTTTTCACTGGGATCAAAATTCATTATATCAAATGCATCCTATAAATTTTTATTTTTAAAGTGCACAACTAAAGTGTAAAACCATTTTTACTTTTGCAAAAAGAACACAACAATTAAAACCGATAATTGAACTTACATCAGTTATTTGCATTTCTTCTTTGTCATCGACACCGTCAATTGTAATCTCCGCTTGAGAAATGAACTTATACTTGCGGATATCTTTGCTGAGAAATAACTTTTCTACAACACATGTGAAATGTATAAACGAGCAAATCAACAGGATATTTTTCTTCAACTGAACCTTTCAATCCGGCAATTTTCCCGGACATAATTTGATAAAAGATATGAAAGCAGCGTTCACCTTGCGCTTGTTTGATAACTCTTGACTTTTCTAATAAATCTGACATAAAAAAATCGAAAGCATATGAAAAATTAATAAACATTGTAATATTTTCTTCATACAGTGTTCAATGTCGGCACCGGCAAGTTTGCCGTGTCCGTTGAAATGGATGCGAATGAATTTTCCAAATCTGGATGAATTGTTATTGCGAACCGTCTTCGCATTGCCAAAAGCTTCTAGTACGGGATTCGTTTGCACAATCTGCTCCTCAAGTGAAGCCTACGGGCAAAGTAATTAAATATTTAAATAAAATTAAATAAAAACCCTTTTATTCGCATAATTCAATCAATACTCGTTTCTTTCCATCTTTTTCCTTGTTAGCATGTGTAGAGCAGATAACGGCAAAATATGAGATAACCTTTTTTGTATTTTCTGTTTTTCCTGCTCCAGATTCACCAGTGATCAGCATGCTTTGATTTCCGCGATCTATACAGTCAACTTACTTCAATGTACATAAATATGCGGATTCTATATTCTATATTTTATCACAGTTGAAAAACGTTCGATAAGTAATGAACATTTTCAATTCATATGTATTCGAAGAATTTATAAAATAGCAAATCAAATGCTCACCTTGCATCATGTTACGATAAGCTTCATCTGCAACGGCGAACAAATGAGGCGGCATTTCGTTCCGTCGTTTACACTGGTACATGTGCACCACAGATTCGCCATAAATTGGCAAACGTTTATACGGGTTAATTACAACGCAAAATAAGCCCGAATAAGTCTGAACAAATAAATCGCATTTGACGAGCACAATAAACAAAAAAATTACATTAGCCTTTCCAAACAATTCTGCTTACATAAATTAGCATGGAATAGTAACGTTGCCGAAGATTGTGCAAAACGCTGGCATCGTTTAAAAATGTCAAATTGGACATGTCTTCTGTTCTGTCGAATTTCGGAGGATTCATCTCTTGGGTTTCTTCTTTTCTGACAGTTTTCTTAACATAATTTAAAATTTACTCATTGGCAATTGTGTCAGCAAAATTTCATTTCTGCTATTTAAGATTCAATCAATCACCTCCACGCCTTTTTCCGTAATAACGACCAACTGATCCACTTTGGTGGACTTGATCTCCGCTGCAATGTAGCCTTCTTGGGCATCTGGAATCCAGCATGACTTTTTGCTGTCGTACTTTTTTGCCTTTGACTACATACATACATACATGAATGCATCAGTAATTTTCAACAAAAATTTATGCAAATTGACGTCATTTATATATATATATATTTACACATTCGTCAGTGTTGTGATCATATATTTTGGGAAAATTAAAGAAGATATTGAAATTACTGACAATAAATAATAAAGGTTAACTTTTAAACAAAACTTTTAAAAAGTAATTTTTTTAACTTGCGTATTACTGTACTCAATAATAAAAAGTAAGTACATGCATTAATGTTTGTTTGATGTGTTAAATAATAAAAATATATATGCTTATTGAGTGAAAATGAAAAAGCTTTTTTTAATTAATAAATCTATTTTAAAAGTTTTAAGTTTACTGTCAATTAACGGCTGAACATTTGAAACACGAAACGTAGTACAGAGTTCGAAGAAAATTGCATTCACTTTCGCATAGAATGCTGCTGGCTGCGCTTTTAAATTTAGATTAGAAAACAATTCTCTTTGCTTTTATTTCTTCTACCCGTCAGAAAGGCTGGTAAGAAAGCATTTACAACTTATTTTTGAAATTTTCAAGAGTATTTTGCTTTTCTTGAAATACTATTGCTTTTCATTTGATTTACAATAATAAAAGATGAGAAAAATTAGTGGTACAAATATTCTGTTATGTGTAAACATCGAGCAGAATAATTAAGTCGTTATTTAATCGGTGATACTTATTATTTCGCGACTGAGTAAACGAAAATAGTATACGCAGGATAGAGCTATATGGGAGGGGGGAGGAGAGGGGTAGAATTTGATGACAGTCATTATTATACCTAAGCGCTAGCGGCTTTTATCATCAAAAAGTAAATATTAATAATGTTAAAAGAAAAATAAGAATAATTTTACCAAGTCGACAGGTTGTCGTAAAAATTTCCAAGCAGGATCTTTTTCATAAACAGACGCCATGTTGTGATACTTTTTTATGAAGAAATTTCAAAAGAAAAAGAATACTTAATTGGACGTATTTTGTAGCAATTTATGATAAGAGTAAAAAAGCAAAAAATGAAAGAATGATGCAGAGTCAAAAGTGGTGAAGAACAGCAGCGGTGATGCTTGCATCCAAACAGTGCAACCAACAGAACAGACACTCGCGACACGTTGAACCGAAACTCAACTTCGCAACTACGGATAGCTAGCCAACTAGCTGAACTGGACTAAATTTACCCTGTGCTGTGTGCTTTATTGAAAAATTTCAAATGCAATAAACAATACGCAGACGCAAGCGCACACAAACACAAACACATATACACGAGTGTTGAGCTCATCCGGTTCAGTGAAACGGCGGTGCATGCGGTTCGCCGAATCGTTCCCCACGGGCATGTTCGTCATTTTGAACAGCAGAGCCGCAGAAACTGGATTAGCAGCACATTCTTCCGCCAGCTATTATTTGCACTGGGCCGGGCATAGCTTTGCAAGAGTCGTTCAGCTCGGCTAATGGACGAACAACTAAATATTCAGAAGAACACTTGTAAAACGCTCGGCGCCTTAAAACCAGCAGCAACAAGCAGCCAGCATTGCTGAGGCTCAATCAAGCCGGAAAACAGTGCTTTAAGCTTTTTTCTTTCTCTTCTCAACGCTGTAGCAAATCGGTAACAATTTAGACGGCCAATCAACAGCAAACCAGCCGGTCAGCCAAGCAACATGCTTCATTACAACCAGAAACTTTGCAAAAGTTTGCACTTGAACAACAACAACAACAACAACAACAACAACAGCAGTAATAATAATAATAATAATAATGCATCTTTTAATTTTAAAATACACTTTAACCAAACAACAAGAACATATTTAATCAATTATTTATTCCATTTCTTTTTTTAATGCAATTCAAAAATAATAAATACACTTATGATTTTCAACAACTGCAATGAACTGCTCTTTCGAACAATAAATAAAGAAACATAGAACAAATAAATAAAAAATTAATTTTTCAAAATACAACAAATGGCCAATAAATTGGATATAGAAAATTTAAGCTTCTGAAAATTCATTTGTTTCAATGTTTCACCTGAAAGACGAACAACAGCTTTGTTAACAAAAATCAAGAAAACAGATGATGATTACTGCTTTACAAAAGTTTTCAGTTTGGCAGTTTTACCAAGCATTGTAGAAAAATGTTATCAATAATACAAATTGGACGTACAAGTTTTATGCAAATTGAGCATGTGATGAAGAAGAACAAAATTATACGTGTATTCGCGGTCAAAGAAATCTGAACAAGAATAAAACACCGTTGACCAGAGTAGTTAGCTGCTAGAAAGCTTTTGTAATTGAATGGACGCATTACAATTGTTGTGCAGTGAAATAGAAAAGGTAAAACTCATTCCCGTTTATGTCTGAAAAGATGCGCAGCACCTTCGGCTATTGAATTAGCATTGAAAAATGTGAAACAGTTTTTCAATCGCTAAAACAACGTTTCGCCGGTATTGGTTGTGAATACATCACCATCGGCAAGTGGAATAGAATCTTGACCAGGTCCGTCGAAGGAAGTTTTCTTACGCTGATATGGCGGATACAAGTCCACTTTTATTCCACTGACTAGAAAGAAGAAAAACATGAATAATGGGAGAAAAAATGAAGAAACTGAAAAAAGAAAATTACGATTTGAAAAAATTGCTTCACTATTATTATTATTATTATTATTGGAAAACAAGCAGCTATTATTCATATTATTGTTGTTATTCACTGCTGACGTTGGAATTGAATCGCACGTGTTCGTATCTACGGTAAGGCATGGCTTGAGAACTTTTGGTAATGGATGAGTCAATATCAACGGGTCATGCATGCAAGCTTCAAGACGACTAATGATCGCATCGAAATTAGGTCTCGATTCAGACACAGTATTCCAACAATGCGTCATAATTTGATACCTAAATGATAATGCATATTTTTTTAAAAATTATCTTCACGGACATTATGGTGTAAAGTACAATTTCAACGGGCAGCTTGAGGGGCATTCCAATCGGCCACCGGCTGTGACTAGTTGCATAACTTCCTGATTACCACGGCCAGGATACGGCATGTAACCCATGGAAAAAATTTCCCACAGCAATACACCGTATGACCAAACGTCTGTTTTACTGGTAAAAATTCCATCCAAAAACGCTTCAGGTGGCATCCACTTGACAGGAAGCATAGCTTTGCCACCTTTACGATAATAATCAGCTCTAAATTTGCACACTGGTGTAACATGAGTCGCATATATGTACATATTTACGTGTGTGTGCTTCAGAAAATTTAAGAAATTATAGTAAGAAAAAACGAAACCTGTAGATATCCCTAGCCATGCCAAAGTCTGCAATTTTAACAACCCTTGATTTCGATTTGGTCGTCAACAGACAGTTTCGGGCAGCAATATCTCGATGAATAAAGTGGTTCTCTTCAAGGTACTTGCAACCTTTAGCAACATCCAATGCTATTTGCAGCAAATCAAATATTTCCAGTTCTGTTGGTTTACCCTAGGAAAGCAGTTTTCTTCATTTAACAATTTGACAACACTTAAAGATGGAAAAAATTTTAAAAAACGTCATTAAAGTAAATACGGAAATTAAATTTACTTGAGCATCGTCAATGAAAATAAAATTATTTTTTGCTCAAATTTTTGTTTTGCCATTAAATAAATTTTGCAAACAACAAACAAAAACTCACCTCTTTAGGGCGATTTTCTCTTAAAAATGTTTTCAGATCTCCACCAGCCAGCAGTTCCAGCACAATAAAACGTGGCATTTTTTCAAAACATACTCCGTGAAACTGTACAATATTTGGATGACGAAATTTGCTAAAAGTATTGATAGTCCAATTAATTTGTAATATATTTAAGAAATAAGATCACTTTACATACCTCATAATCATGGCTTCCATGTGAAAATCCATCTGCGCTTGCTCAGAAGCGTATTCGGGCAGTGTCTGAAAATTCCTACCATTACAACCTATCATCGTATTATATAGTTTCATATTTTTCGAAAAAAAACAATAATCACATAATACAGAATTAGTAACAAAAAAATAATTTTTCAAACTGATTCTAATTCAGAATTAGAATTTTGAATTTGTAATTTTATATGAGATTTTACATTTGAAAAGAAGAAAATAAAAAGTGAAAAACGCGAGAGAGGAAAAAGAATCTGAATAAAATTTCCCATTTGAAAATCACTACTACTAGTTGATCTCCAATATGAAGGAAATCACTGCCACCGAGGATTACACAATGGAATTGTGACAACAGGCAACAACAACTGTCATGTGTAAAAGTCAAAGAACGCCAGTTACTTCAACATCATCTCATCAGCGCAACTAGAGATCAAATCATCGCCAGAGTGAAAAGAAATGCAATCAATCAAACGAATGAACAATCCCCTCTTCAAAGGGGGAAGGGGGGGGGCAGGGCAAAAATTCATCCCCCCTCCTTGAGCTATCTCTATCTATCGGCGCTCGAGAAGATTAACCTTCCAAAGCAAATGCAGTTATTCTTCCTCTCGACAATTGTACACCAGGATTTCGATGCTAACAAAAAATTTGCAATTCGTCATTACTTACTAACCCAGCTTTGGTTCGTCTACCCTAGTCAAAACGGAATAACAAATACATATCATTTCACTTTACTTGAGTAGTAATTTTAAGAAGAGAAAAAAAATCTTTTTTCTTCATCATTATGCTTCAATTATCAATTAATAAAGCATACCACAGCAAGAATGTTCATATCAGTCACTACGATTACCTTAACTGCCACCGGCAATCCATCTTTTTCAGAACACAATCCGACCAACGTGCCTTCGTAAACTTCGCCAAAAGCACCTTGACCAAGAGCTCTGTGAAGTGAATATTTTATTTACATACTCGTGAGTTATTTTTGAATAAATAAATTCAATAAAGATATTTTCAAAAAAACACTCCACATAACAAATGTTCAGCACTGAGGGCAAATTCATTTTGTTTAAAAGCATACTTTCCTTAAAGTCTGATAAAAAAATAGTTTAAAACAAAAAAATGTAATCATCTCCATTGTTATTATGCATATTCTAATTCTATTGGCATTACTTTTACTGCTTTTATAAATCTTCATCAATTTATAATTTAAATAAATAAATAAATATTTATTAATAGCGATCAGCGGCATAATTATCTCCGTTGCATTTCAATCAACGGATTCGTTCATTCGCTTCTTCTGCTTTGGAAATGCCACTATAAATCGAAAGCGTTCGACAATGCCTTTTTTCTTGCTTCATTCACCAACAGTTAAGTATTTTTATTGCATCAGTTGTATTTTTTTAAAAATTAAAAAATCAAAAACTTTCTTCCCTATAACATCATACAAAGTATATATAAAAATAACCAACTTACTTGATCAGCAGCACACAACAACGTGGAATCTCTTTCAGATCTTGCAAATTGTAAGCTGTGTCGCCGTTGTTGAAAAATTCATAATTTGGATTGTATTCACTGTGAAAATGTTGCCCAATAAATTGTTCCATTGGCATTCCCGGTCGTGTGTAACCTTTCTTATCAGTTTTCGCCCCGAATCGAGATAGACATTTATGTCGAATTGCTAAAATTGCAAATTATCATCATCATCTATCTCTTTTCAAATTGACCTCGTAGCGTAGAAAAATTAACATCCAGACGCCATTAACTTACCAATGAACGAGATAACAAAGCACGTGGCAGCGAGAAAGGTAAACGCGAATATGACCATGATTAAAATTTTGTCTTGATTTGACAAACCGCTCAGCGTGGAGAACAGATCAGATGCTTGAGAGAGTTTTACTAGAAATAAAGAAAAAAGAAAATTTCCATTTTAATTTATTACGACGAAATTCTGTCCTCGAATATTTTCTTTTCATAATAAAATGCATACTTTGACAAACTGCGTCCGAAGTGTTCAACAGTTGACCATCGTAACAGATACAAACTTGCATGCGTCCCATGAATCGACACATGCTCGCATCTGGACAAACTTTCAAGCATGGATATATGGAGATGAACCCGGAACCTGGATTTCGGTCGGAAAAAAATACGGCTGTTTTCGTGAAGCTCATCGATCGACCGCCTTGGCCGTGCGAATAGTTGCCACCGTCACCGCCGACAAAACCACCTCCACCACCACCGCCAGGTCCGCAAGAGGCACCGCCGCCACCGAAACCACCGGCCGCTTTCCAAATTTCAAAACTGCTGCATACACCGCCACGAGCACCGGCGGCAAAAGTCCTCCCTTCGGGCATGTGCAGCAAGTGCGTTCTGGGCGAAGCATGATCGGCGCCGCCTCCACCGCCGGATATCACCTTCAATCCGTGGGACATGGACGAGCCAGAATTGGACACATTGGTTTCCGCAGCATCTCGGCCAGCCGAATCCATGAAGTCACCACCGCCGAAATATTGTCCACCACCTCCCGCAGCAACTAGCAACAAACTGCCCATCTTCTGACCAGTAATATTCATCTGAAAAGGGAACAACAATTTTGTGCATAGTAAATTAATTACCAAAGTTAAGTGATTCATTCATTCGTCAATTAACTAACTGTACCTTGGCTAAAAATGTTGCGCCACCACCGCCAGTACCTGGCAATTCGATTAAATCGTATTTTTCACGAAGTTTCGTCAAATCAGTTTCACCGCAAATTTCTGCTGTTCCCGCCTAAAGCAGCATGAAGAATTAAACATTTGGTCAAATGTAATTATAAAATTTCAATTTTTTTTCAAACAAACTTTCAACGTTTTCATCAAAACAGAACCGGCACCAACTGATGCGCAAGGATTCTGGCCTTGTTGACCAATGGCTATCCAGAGTTGCTCATTTTTTGTGAAATTAAATGTCGACTCGACAAGTGCCCCTTTGTTAGACATTGTTGGACTATCGGTTCGATCGAATACTAAACCACCAGCTGCCCCGCCAGCTACAACTCTTGAAACACAAATCATACACGAATGAGGATAAATAAAAAAATTCACTTCGAATAATAGCACCATGTTGAATCATATTGTGTGCAAAGAAAATCACCCTACCTGTATTCGCCTGTAAAAGGGACTTTCCAACTTTGTACGCCCTGCTTGTTCCAGTTATCTAAAACTTTAACCTCTACTGGTGTATTGTTGTACGCGCTGTCGCACATGGTCTGATTTGGACCCCAAGAACCGGCAGCACCGCATGTGGAAAAATTGTACACCGGTGCCAAGGATGCTTCGTTGAAACCTATTCATTCGTTGCAGAAGATAAAAATAATTTTAACAACTATGCGTTTAGTATGCATACCCTGTAAAAAACACTGAGGTGTCATAGAGATGTCGTCCAATCCAAAATTACCATGAAATATTGCCATTCGTATGGCAACAAATTGCAGTTTGTAGCTATAAAAAAAATTTAAATTCTTCTTCTTCTTCTTCTTCTTTTCATCTTACTCGTTGTCTTGAAACGGAATTATCGTGGATACTCGGTGCCAATAGAAATCGTAATAATCAACAAGAGATGGCATCAACTTATCTTCTTCCCAAATTTTCCTCCTTTCGCGTCCGTCAGGTGAAACTAGGAACAAAAATACCGAATGCCAATCTCTGCTGAAATGATGATAAAAGAAGCGAATCTGAAATGTGAATGTCAAAGCAAATATCAGCCAAACAATAATATTTGAAATGTCTGCTTACTCTACACTGCTGATAGTATGGCGATTCAGGATCTTGAAGCGATTTGGACATTGCTGGAAACAGCGGGCTTGTATAATGAGCGCGTAGCATTTTTTCACTGCTACCCGGTTCCACGAATAAAAAATGCCCTGAAATGAAATTTGTGAGACAAAAATTTTGAAAAATGAACAACAACACATCAATCAGAGATACCAGATGAATTTCTCAGCGTGTGATCGACAACATTTTGTGCAATTCTACTTTCTTTGTCAATGTGAATTTTGGATGAAGCATTAGCAATGACCCAACGAAATTCGCTAATAGCATCGCTAGTCCAACCGCAGGTGCCGTTCTCGAATGTGCACCGGGCACCCATTGGAACTTGAGCTGTAGTAGATAGAACAAGTGAAACATAGCCAAAGCAAGCAAGAAAGCTTTCATTACAGCAATTGTGCAGTGTAGCATCTTCATCTTCACCGCCGTAACAATCCAGGGACATGTCGCACAGTTGATCCCATTCGATACAAACTTTATTTGAAGGACAACGATACTTTTCCGTTCGATTGCTCATGCAAGAATCGGTATGATACAATTCCTCTTTAAAAAGAATAATTAATTAATTAATTAATTAATAATGAAAACAATTCTCAAAATGGTCAAACAACCTTCACAATCGACCAAGTGGATATGATCGATCATACAGTCGGCTGAATAGTTGCCGGTCGGATTTGAGGTTCTTTTATTATTGAGCCAAGCTTCTAATCGAATTCGCATCGGCCAAGGAAATTGACCTATGCTGACCATCTCTTCTGACCATCTGAAATCAGTGTACGCTCAAAAAAAAACGAAAGAACTAAAAGTTATTTAAATTTAAAACAGCCTGCCACCCCAACGATAAAGCCATCTGCAGCTGGGCCCCTCAAACTGGTGGCATGTTTGTCAACAGAACGATAGCTGATAACAACATTATCATTATTAGCTTTGGTTAGTCAATTGTCTGAAATGGGAACTTGATTTTCTGAAGATGCAGACATATAGATGAAAAATCACATCATCGAAACCAATGCATCATATGCCCAGCTGACGCTGCTAATCAACATATAAATGCCTGGGCAAAAGATGATGACTGGCTTTGAAATGTAACTTTTCGCCAAACATCTGCCATTCCAGCAAGAGTAAGCAAAGCTCGGTCAATTTATTTGCCAAAATGGCAAGCGTGAATGAGCGGAATACGCCAACTGCTAAATTTTAATTTATTCAACTGAACAAGAAGAAGCGTATATGCTTTTTTTTGTTTGGTTCCATAAAAAAATTCATTCTCTTCATTCAACATTTGTTCAACAAACAACAACCATTCTTCATTATTTCAATGCGTTGTGCAACAGATGAAAATTACAACTTTTTCTTATTGGTAAACAAGATCAATTAAAAAGAAAATTTCACTCCTATTTTTCAATAAAGCATTTCTGGCAAATGAAGCCAACAGTGCAAAGCGTTCAAAGTCATAAATCTGTCAACATTTTCTTCTTTCAACCAACAAACAAACAAACGATTCACTCATTTCTAACGTAGCATATCATCAACAGCGTATAATTCAAAATACGGATAAAGTTTTGTTAAAATTGAATAGATTGCTAAGCAAAAGCCGAGTAAATTAAATGCAACAGAATTATGAATGGAAACAAGTAAAAAATGCCTCATACGATTAAGCTGCTCTCCCTCGTCCTATGACACGATTAAAATTACATTCAATAAAGCATACTACTACTACTACTACTACTACTACTACTGTTAGCGTACGATCAGGTCAACTTTCACAAATCACAACAGCAAATCAATGAAATAAATTCTGTCCAATTTCACTGGCCATTTTTTCCTTTTCTATACATTATTAAGCTGCTCTTGCTTGTTACAAACCCTCTTTTCACAACCAACACATTTTACTGAATAAAATTACTTTCAATCTTTTCTTCTTCTTCTTCTTCTTCAACTTTCAGTTGCAATTGCAGTAAAAGTGTTCAAAATGGCAAAAATCACATTCCAAAAACGACCAGTGCAAATCAATCGACCCGATGATCACTGCGACTATCCGAAATTCAATTTTTCTGCCAACCTAATTTTCAGCTCATAAAAGCAGCTAACAAGAGCTAACTGCTTTTTCGACACTAATACACTAGCAATGCATTTGACCATTTCTTCACATTCAAACCTGAACAACACTTGACTCAAGCGAAAAGTCACTTTTTCTTATTCACTTTAACAAACATCCTTTCTGTGGATAGCACAAAATAACAGACCACAATTTGTATATATATATATATATATATATATAATCTTTTTATATTTATTAATAAAATAAAAAGTAAGAAATAAACAGTGCTCTAATAGAAGTGAATATTGAATTTTTAGAAACCGAAAAGAGAAATTAAGTCACATCTGTTATTATTGCAATTAATTATGGAAAAAAATTTCAATGCTCCATTAACTAACGAGGATATTGTTAGACCGAAAAATTGTAATTGCTTCTTCTTTTTTTCTGAATGAAAACGCTTATTAAAAATTGAAAAATCAGCATCCAAAGTTGATGATTGAAAAACGATAAGTTAAACGGACAAGTGATGACGGAAGAATTGTCATTTCTGTGGTATATATGGTCGTCTACCCACTGACAAATAACGATTGGCAACAGACATGGGCTAGCACATATTCCCCACAGTTCAATCCATCAGTAAATGTTTGGTCAAAATTTTCTCAATCAATTTTGCAAACTACATTAACCATCATATATATATATATATATATATATATATATATATATATATATGTAGAAGAATGAAAGGAAGAATGGAAAAACAACAACAACAACAACGAAGCACAGCCATAAGTGATAAAGTGTTATTTTCGGATCGGATGTTGGGGCGTATAATTTTCTTAAAGTTTTCTTCGAGAATTGCTTTTTCCCTCCCTTCTTTGTTGGTTTTCTAAATTTCTTTTTCAAAAAAATAAAATACATCCGTTAGTTGTTGTGAGTAATAGTCGAAAAAATGCGACGAAGAAAACGCATCACTATTCACAATCTGCCAGTCGAGATCAACCTTTGTCAACGTCAAAGAGCAATTGTTGTGCCTCAATGCAACGCAACGCAACAATGCAATGCAGAAGTTTGTAGTTAATATAAGCATCACTGAGTACACGTTTTAATTAGCCGTTCACCTCGAAAAGACAAAATATGCTGACATATTCTCTGCCCTTTGGAATCTGACTCTGTTGCAACAAAAAAAAGTCCTGTACCTTCATCCCCTCCTGTACCCTTGTCAAAAACACGGCATGCGATGGATTATTAAAATTCGGTAGAGAATTTGAAATAAAAAAAGAAAAAAATTATCAAAAAAGCTCACTTGGAAACAACACCTATTTTCGCTGGAAACATTTTCAACTGCATCGGTGGTCGAGTTGTGTTCAACCGATCCGGCATAGTTTCTAGCACAACGATCAGCTCTGTTCTCGGCATGCCGTGCAGTCCGGTAGCGAAAATTTCAACTTGGCAATGCGTAACGGTATGTTTGGAAAATGGACTGACAATCTT
>NW_003526941.1:2231179-2249379 GCF_000181795.1 Trichinella spiralis
TCTCAGGCGTGTGATCGACACATTTGTGGCAATTCTACTTTCTTGTCAATGGGATTTGGGATGAAGCATTAGCAATGACCCAACGAAATCGCTAATAGCATCGCTAGTCCCAACCGCAGGTGCCGTTCTCGAATGTGCACCGGGCACCCATTGGAACTTGAGCTGTAGTAGATAGAACAAGTGAAACATAGCCAAAGCAAGCAAGAAAGCTTTCATTACAGCAATTGTGCAGTGTAGCATCTTCATCTTCACCGCCGTAACAATCCAGGGACATGTCGCACAGTTGATCCCATTCGATACAAACTTTATTTGAAGGACAACGATACTTTTCCGTTCGATTGCTCATGCAAGAATCGGTATGATACAATTCCTCTTTAAAAAGAATAATTAATTAATTAATTAATTAATAATGAAAACAATTCTCAAAATGGTCAAACAACCTTCACAATCGACCAAGTGGATATGATCGATCATACAGTCGGCTGAATAGTTGCCGGTCGGATTTGAGGTTCTTTTATTATTGAGCCAAGCTTCTAATCGAATTCGCATCGGCCAAGGAAATTGACCTATGCTGACCATCTCTTCTGACCATCTGAAATCAGTGTACGCTCAAAAAAAAACGAAAGAACTAAAAGTTATTTAAATTTAAAACAGCCAGCCACCCCAACGATAAAGCCATCTGCAGCTGGGCCCCTCAAACTGGTGGCATGTTTGTCAACAGAACGATAGCTGATAACAACATTATCATTATTAGCTTTCGTTAGTCAATTGTCTGAAATGGGAACTTGATTTTCTGAAGATGCAGACATATAGATGAAAAATCACATCATCGAAACCAATGCATCATATGCCCAGCTGACGCTGCTAATCAACATATAAATGCCTGGGCAAAAGATGATGACTGGCTTTGAAATGTAACTTTTCGCCAAACATCTGCCATTCCAGCAAGAGTAAGCAAAGCTCGGTCAATTTATTTGCCAAAATGGCAAGCGTGAATGAGCGGAATACGCCAACTGCTAAATTTTAATTTATTCAACTGAACAAGAAGAAGCGTATATGCTTTTTTTGTTTGGTTCCATAAAAAAATTCATTCTCTTCATTCAACATCTGTTCAACAAACAACAACCATTCTTCATTATTTCAATGCGTTGTGCAACAGATGAAAATTACAACTTTTTCTTATTGGTAAACAAGATCAATTAAAAAGAAAATTTCACTCCTATTTTTCAATAAAGCATTTCTGGCAAATGAAGCCAACAGTGCAAAGCGTTCAAAGTCATAAATCTGTCAACATTTTCTTCTTTCAACCAACAAACAAACAAACGATTCACTCATTTCTAACGTAGCATATCATCAACAGCGTATAATTCAAAATACGTATAAAGTTTTGTTAAAATTGAATAGATTGCTAAGCAAAAGCCGAGTAAATTAAATGCAACAGAATTATGAATGGAAACAAGTAAAAAATGCCTCATACGATTAAGCTGCTCTCCCTCGTCCTATGACACGATTAAAATTACATTCAATAAAGCATACTACTACTACTACTGTTAGCGTACGATCAGGTCAACTTTCACAAATCACAACAGCAAATCAATGAAATAAATTCTGTCCAATTTCACTGGCCATTTTTTCCTTTTCTATACATTATTAAGCTGCTCTTGCTTGTTACAAACCCTCTTTTCACAACCAACACATTTTACTGAATAAAATTACTTTCAATCTTTTCTTCTTCTTCTTCTTCAACTTTCAGTTGCAATTGCAGTAAAAGTGTTCAAAATGGCAAAAATCACATTCCAAAAACGACCAGTGCAAATCAATCGACCCGATGATCACTGCGACTATCCGAAATTCAATTTTTCTGCCAACCTAATTTTCAGCTCATAAAAGCAGCTAACAAGAGCTAACTGCTTTTTCGACACTAATACACTAGCAATGCATTTGACCATTTCTTCACATTCAAACCTGAACAACACTTGACTCAAGCGAAAAGTCACTTTTTCTTATTCACTTTAACAAACATCCTTTCTGTGGATAGCACAAAATAACAGACCACAATTTGTATATATATATAATCTTTTTATATTTATTAATAAAATAAAAAGTAAGAAATAAACAGTGCTCTAATAGAAGTGAATATTGAATTTTTAGAAACCGAAAAGAGAAATTAAGTCACATCTGTTATTATTGCAATTAATTATGGAAAAAAATTTCAATGCTCCATTAACTAACGAGGATATTGTTAGACCGAAAAATTGTAATTGCTTCTTCTTTTTTTCTGAATGAAAACGCTTATTAAAAATTGAAAAATCAGCATCCAAAGTTGATGATTGAAAAACGATAAGTTAAACGGACAAGTGATGACGGAAAAATTGTCATTTCTGTGGTATATATGGTCGTCTACCCACTGACAAATAACGATTGGCACCAGACATGGGCTAGCACATATTCCCCACAGTTCAATCCATCAGTAAATGTTTGGTCAAAATTTTCTCAATCAATTTTGCAAACTACATTAACCATCATATATATATATATATATGTAGAAGAAAGAAAGGAAGAATGGAAAAACAACAACAACAACAACGAAGCACAGCCATAAGTGATAAAGTGTTATTTTCGGATCGGATGTTGGGGCGTATAATTTTCTTAAAGTTTTCTTCGAGAATTGCTTTTTCCCTCCCTTCTTTGTTGGTTTTCTAAATTTCTTTTTCAAAAAAATAAAATACATCCGTTAGTTGTTGTGAGTAATAGTCGAAAAAATGCGACGAAGAAAACGCATCACTATTCACAATCTGCCAGTCGAGATCAACCTTTGTCAACGTCAAAGAGCAATTGTTGTGCCTCAATGCAACGCAACGCAACAATGCAATGCAGAAGTTTGTAGTTAATATAAGCATCACTGAGTACACGTTTTAATTAGCCGTTCACCTCGAAAAGACAAAATATGCTGACATATTCTCTGCCCTTTGGAATCTGACTCTGTTGCAACAAAAAAAAGTCCTGTACCTTCATCCCCTCCTGTACCCTTGTCAAAAACACGGCATGCGATGGATTATTAAAATTCGGTAGAGAATTTGAAATAAAAAAAGAAAAAAATTATCAAAAAAGCTCACTTGGAAACAACACCTATTTTCGCTGGAAACATTTTCAACTGCATCGGTGGTCGAGTTGTGTTCAACCGATCCGGCATAGTTTCTAGCACAACGATCAGCTCTGTTCTCGGCATGCCGTGCAGTCGGTAGCGAAATTTCAACTTGCAATGCGTAGCGGTATGTTGGAAAAATGGACTGACAATTTTCGCCACAGTTTCTTCGTTGTTCGACGTGCCAAAATAAGCATAATGACCTGGAGTTGACAAAAAACAAAGATGAAGAATGGCATTTACCGTAAAAATCACTCACCAGATTGGCCGGATATTTCCGTGCCGGATACAATGCGAAAACCGTTTTCCGATGAGGGAGGTTCGAAATTCCACTGGCAGGGTGATTCAAAATTGCATATCGCACCCGCAGCTTCTCGTCGCATCTCGACGCAAAGTGTGATCACGAACAGCAGAAGGTTGCAGAAAGAAGAACCCAACTGCGGGGTTCTCATTTCTACAAGTCCGGCCGACTAAAATGCAAAAGCCTGCATACGGGTTAAGTAAGGAAGCTCAAAGGCGCGAGCGACGACGCTGTGTTGCCGCCAGACGGTGGCGGTGCCGCAACTTTGCCTCCAACCAACCGACCAATAGCACTTTTTCACTTCAAACGCTCTCTCTCTCTCTCTCTCTCTCTCTCTCACTCTATTATCCGATGCCCCCCTCCCCTCCGCCTCTAAGCCTCCCTTTCTTCCCTTCGACATGCTTCTCATTCATCAGCCTCAACGTGTAGCACTTTTGCTCTTTCTTCAAAATTCACAACGTACCTATGCGATCCTGGCAGGGGCCGCTTTGTTCACAATTGTTGCCGTTTGTCACTGAAACGCGTGCCGGCAATGATAAAATTCCAACGCATCAGTTGCGGCCCAAAATTAATCACTACTTTCACAATGCAGTGTCCGTTTCCGGTAGACAGTATGAAATTTAAAATTAACGAATGCATAATTTTATAAATTTGAAAAATAACTAAAAAAATGAAATTTTCAAAGCTTCATCAAAAGATGTGTATTGGGAAAAAAAGAAGAAGAAGAAGCGAGGCTCAGAGAAAATTGATCGGCTACAAGGCAGTTAATTGACTTCAAATTGGTCCCTGGTCAACGCTACCGATGGTTATGATCAATACGACAGTGTAAAAGCATTCGGGCACCTTTTTAATATAATGATGATGATGTACGCGTATGTAGTAGTTCAGTTAGCTGCTAATTCTAATTGTTGTTAGCCGTTGCTTTCTCTCAATGGTGTTGCGAAGTGACGGAAGAAAAATGAACAACAGAAACAACACAACAACAATAAATGTCCACAGCTGTTCGACATTCAGAGAGAGCTTCTTGCTGCATGCCGCAGTTGCAGGACTTGAAGCTGTCAAATGCCTCAACAATGGCGGCACGTTCGAAAAAGCAGGAAATGCACCCACGTATAATAATACACTCTCTATATATGTTTGTGCAGCGTATCTCTGCTTGGTCGTGACAATTTACACTTACAACCTATTAATGTTGTTGGAATGAAACAGAAAATGGCAACTTGTTAATTTTCATGCAGAACAAAACATCGAACAAATTTTACACGACTGTTGCAAAATTTCTTATTTAAAACAAAATCACACATAAATAAATTGACTGATCAAAATGCACTTTTACAAAATGTATAAAACAGAAACGAACAATGCATTATATGAAAAGTAGAAAAGCTAAAGAATATTGCTGTTGCGACATTTCCAATATTTTGCCTTTCGCTACATTTTGATTGTTTTAAATCAAAAACTCCAGATAAGTTTAATAAAAGTTATTATTAAAAAAGAACGAAAATAACCGAATAAAATAGCCAACAGACGACAGTCTGCAAAAATACTGCTCGGATGAACAATTTATAGTCGAGATAAGTTATTTTTTTCATTTGCATTGAAGATTTATCAAAATAGCATGAATTTAAAAATTATCTGCGCAAGTTTCAACAAAATGTTACACCACGTTTATCCGTAATTTGATCAAAGCTGACCTTTCCCACGCCTAGTGAATTGAAATTTACTTTTTCCTAAACAACGTTTTCTCTGGCGCAGCTTATCATGCAGCAATTTTGCATTGATATTAAAGTAAAAGGCAACAACGTGACGCAAAACATCATCGTTAATACATTCGATAGGCAAATTTAATCAGGTTACTGGAAAATTCTTTTCAAAATCTACCACTTTTGTGCAGCACCAATAAATTTAAATTTCATAAATAAATATCCTACTTTCTATTTATTGATAATGCCAACTTTGGAAATTTAAAAAATTATAAGTTCATCCAAAAAATCAATTTTATACTTTTCACCAAATTCATCCAACTTGATAGTACAGTCCTGTAAAATTCACTTATCTATATTATTTATCTGTAAATTGATTCCCTGCGCGTCATATTACGGTATGCGTTAGGCTTGTTCAACCATTCAGATATGCAAAGATTTTACCCACGTTAAAGTTCAACAAAAGCAACTTTGAATAAGAACAAAAATATCAACTCACCACATTGTTGAGCGCAAAATTTCAGTGCGCAAAGTCGCTCTGCAGTGTACGATTGGGGGGGGGAGGGATGACTTGGAATACAGATTCGAATACATGAACAACGTTTTCTCCACTGCTTTTCAAAATAACGCTCAGCATTGGTCCACATTGTGATGGAGAAATTCTTCCACATGCTTTCAACCTTGTGAATTAGCCGTGATCGTTAAAGATGCCAAATTGACAATCATTATTGTCAATATATACACAATTGACCATAGATCAGATGTATTTTGAAGATTTTTTCCACATAAACAACGGTCAATTTAATTTTGGTATATTCTGTCGCCCTGCAATCCACGACCACCACAGCATTGTTATTGACAATAAGCAACGACAAAAAAATTCATCCATCCATAAACTATACTGTTGCTTTTCCAGACGTACATTTTGTTTCTCAATTTGTAAATTCAAACCATTGCTGCATTCATGCCGTCCGAAAGCACTATCTGCAACTATATTGTAATATCGTGTAATTTTAGGCATCAATAACAATAAATAATAGAAAAGCTGATTTTCAAAAGAACTTCATTTTGCAAGACATTTCTCTGGTGAATATCAACAATCGAAATGAGAAACAATAATTAAATAAATCAGCTTCACCATGGTAAAAAACAACTAGATCAACATTAATTAAACATACAAAAGTAAAATATTAAAAATATATTAAATTTAAATAAATTAAAGATTTCTCATTCAAAAAAAGAATAAAACAGTAAAACTCATCACAATTATACATTATTTCGATAAAGATTTCAAGCACGCACGATGCAGCACGCTAACAATATTTTGAAACAAAATAACTTACAAAAGAAGATTTTGATTAAACAAAAAATCTCACTTCATTTAAAAATGCAACATTAAAATAAAAAGACGCAGCAATGCACAATTAAAATCAACAAGTAGTGATTTCCATTTTCTGATGTTACACTGAAATGCATTTCAATTCAATGACGTCAAATTAAACTTTATTAATAATTTCAAGTGAAGTTTATTGCTCATCTGCCGGAAGGTTTTATTCAAACTCATTCTTTCTAATAATTTACAAGTATTCAAGAAATTAAAAATGCATTGCACTAAATTTCTATTGAAATCAGTCGCAACTTTTACTCAATTCTTCAAAATAAAAATTATTATGCCATTCAAAAATGATTGTACTTCTTTATCAATTCTCCACTTTCAATCAACGCTTAATTATGTTGTTTTCAACAGGAAAAACAAACTTGCACATTCAATGAATGAAAAATAGCCGAGATATTTCTACATGCATGTCTATAGATTTAGACGTATGTACATATAATGCATCTTCATAATGTTCAATAACAAATAATCACACTAAAAAAGCTTAACTCAATCAATGTTCAGTAGAAGCTGTCCTTCAAAAGCACAATTTAAACTTGAAAGTCAAAAAGTACTGTAAAATAATATAATACAAGTGACATCACTTTTTAAGAAAGTTTGTACGTTGTGATTTACTGGTCAAATAATGGATTCGCTGAAAGCTGAATTGGAAAGAAAACGAAATTTCTTGAAAACATTTAAGGAAAAGGTAAGTTATTTCAGTAATGATCTTAAATAATGACAGTTAGCAACTGAAAGCAAATTAGCATTATCTTTTTACCTAATGTGTTGGAATTTTTTTCCACTATCCATTTTTTCGAAAATATGTAAATGCTACATATATGATATTCAATGAAAAAAACAACTGATAACTTTTGTCTTGGAAATAATTTATTTCACTTAGGAACCTAGCAAGAAATTTTTCCGACGCGGTGAAGTAACTGCCAAACGTGCAGAACTGAAGCAAGATGAAGAAGAATCAGGATCATCTGCTGATGTAGGTTCAGCAGTTTTTGTTCTAATAAATTAGTTTTTTACTCTTACATGTTTGTAAAACCAATAGAATTGTTAGCTGTGATTGAAATAAATTTTTCTTAGAAACTTAAATTTTAATGAACTATAACTACATATATTTTCACATTTTTCACATTCTATGTATAAAAAAATCTGAGATGAATAAAAATCGATGCACTTCTGTGAATGAATATTTATCATTAGAGACAACATAATGCGAAAAATGATTGTTGTGAAGAAGAAGGTGTGGATTTCGATTTGTCAAAAATTGTCGAAGTAACAGAACTTACCTTGATAGTTTATTCAAATGAATTGCTTGTTGGCTGTATTGCAGACTGTTCATCGATTGAGAGAACGAAACGAACCCGTCAGAATGTTCGGCGAGAGCAACGCTGACGTCATTAAGCGACTCAGTCGTTTAGAAAATGAAGACATTGAAACGGTACTAAAATTTAAAATGAAGAAAAAATGTGAAGCATTTCAAAAAACAGCTAAATACTTTTTAGAAGTGTAGTGAAGATTTTGAGCGTAATCAAAAATCATACCTGGAAGATTTCAGTCGAGCAAATAAAAGTGAAGAGAAGGTCGATGTTTACGAAGATGATATTGATATGACCATGTCTGATTTGACGGTAAAGTTTACTTTTTAATAATACAAGTTTTACTGTTATCTGAAACTCAAGTACTAATTTTTAATTAATTTTAGGAAATGTCTAAAAAATTGGAAAAAGGCAATGTTCAACTGGACTGCGAATTGGTGCATAATTTTTTTAGTGTAAATTAATGTTTTAAAATTTTCAAAAATCTTACTGTAACAGAATAATTAGATTTAGTTTATAATGAAAAAGTGGGCAGTAGAGTTAAATTCACGTAAGGACGAAGAGAAACGAACCGCCAATGGAAAACGTGCCTCCTCGACCCACTCGCAAACCAGGGAATATTTGCAACCGTTGTTCAGGCAGTTGAAATTTTATGTAAATTTTGTGAAATGTTAGGTGAAAAAAATATTTTCAGTTTTGAATTTTAGTCCGTAGCTAGCGACATTCGAGAACATCTTGTCAACATAACTCTTTGCCTTTTGAATCGCAATTATATCGAAGCGAACAACCATTATATGCAAATGGCAATAGGCAATGCTCCTTGGCCAGTTGGCGTTACTGCTTCTGGTATACACAAACGTCCAGGAAGTGAGAAACTTTACGTTCGTAATGTTGCTCACGTTTTGAACGACGAAACCCAACGGAAATACATTCAAGTAAATGATGATGATTGAAATGTGAATTTGTTTTAAATTATATATATATATGTATATATTTATTTAAGGGATTGAAACGTTTGATGAGTCGGTGCCAAATTTTCTATCCTACTGATCCTAGTCGATCTGTTGAATTTGGTGGTGTCACTTTGTGAATAATATTGTTGTTTGTTTTTGAAAAAATTGTTGTCATTGAAATAAAGCGTTGCACGTTGGAATTTTTGTCATCCAGAAGCCACGCCAGACCGACGTTTGAATAGCAGCATTATTCAAATTTTGATCAGCGACAAAAAGTTGGAAAACTTGTTCACTGAATATAAAACACAACAACAACAACACACCCTGCCGTTTGGTTATTTCTCATTTGGCCACAATCGTACTATCATATTTTTTGAAAATTAGGTCAGCAGACTTGAGAGAAAAAATATTTTTTTTGAACGTTTATACGCTTTATTATTATAATTTATTAAATGGAAAATTTGAGAGAAATAAAAAATTTTTTCTGTTTTTATCATTCAATTGAACAAGAAAAAAAATGAAATTTGAAATGGACGAACGACGATCAAAGAAAGATTTAATTAATTGTTCAGTTTTTTTTCATACTGTAATTTAAAAGTGACAATTTTAATGAGAATTTAAAATATTTATTAACATTTTGTATTATTGCAGTTCAAATGTGGCTTTGAAGTTGATGATGATTATATTCGAATGTAGGTCAGTGCAACTTGCCTTGCAGAAAGGAATGGTGAAAAAACGGTGTTTTTTCTGTAATCTTCCAAATCCGGTTTTGTGAATTTGAACTTTGGCAAAATTTTCGCGGTAAATTTCTCTCGCTCCTATTTCCTACTGTAGAATGGAGTTGTTTTCGACAATTGCCATTTTTGAAAATGAAATAATTTCAAATGTGTTCGGTGGAATGGAGTTGTTGTTGAAATTTTAATACAATTATCCGGTAAGCTGGAATCACGCTGAATTGTTGTTTTTGTTTTTTTCAAAATAGATGAGAGCTAATTTTGTTTTTTTTCGTCGTAATCAAGTGATTTGTTGTATATATAAAATAAGCATTTAATTTGTTTCGGTTAATGCGATTGTGAAAGATGGTGATTAGATTCGAATCCAAGCGCGGCACATTTCTTCTTTTCAACATCCATTTCTTTTAATATTATGTGACACGTTTGTTGGTCGGTTTGTTGATTCGGTTTGCTGGTAAATTATCTGGCTCGAAATCAGTATAAAGGCCAGATTTTTACAATTGTCACCAGACAGCGCGCTTATTGGCGACTGGCAATAAGTGCAAGACCGCCGATCACGTGACCAATAACGGCGGCGATGGTTTTGTGTCACTTTTCCGAATCCCATTCATTGGCAGCTAGCTTTGTTGTCAGCTGCGCTGCTTGGTGCGCGCCTGTCGCTTGTCCTTACCTCGGCTTCATTTGTTTCACGTTGAAATAGTTTGAGAAGCGTTGTCGGCTTTGATTCTTCTGCATATTCTTATTCTTGTTGTTGTTGTTGAACAGGGACGGCATAGTTGACGTGGTCACTTGTATTTGACGACCATGGTCGAGGAAAGGCGTTTCGTGTCCAGTCCGTGGCTGGCTACTGTACTTCGTGGTGACCAACAACCGTCCACTGACCAGTCTAAATTGTCAGTAATTGTTGACCTGCGCCATCCGAACGACTTTCAACGCCGGCACATTGCCGGCTCGGTGAATCTCGTCCTGCCGACGCTGCTTCACAAGCGTCTTCAACGGGGCACCGTTGCCGCCACTTCTCTGCTGATGGATGCCGTCCACTCCGGTGATACGGTAGTACTGGTCGACGGCGGCGATTCGTCAATCTCGTCCTTAATCTACAAAAGATTGCAAGAAGAAAACTGCCACGTCTTCATTTTCCAAGGTAAAAAACTTTTCTTCTATTCATTCGTGCTCAGGTCAACTGGAACAAATCATCGGACTTTGTTATTATTACATTGTCAAAGCACTTTCACACACTTGCAGGCGAATATTATCCATAATTTGCAATAGTTGAAATTTTCCAAATTGCAACTAGTGAAAAATTATTTATTATTATTATTATTCATCACTCGTTATTTATAAATCCCCACTTTTTGTCAGTGATGACAGTTGTTTGGCATTGAGAGTAGTGGTGGTGGTGGTGATGGTGGGGTAGCCGTAGGCAACGGAAAGCGATTGTCGAACAAAAATCACCAGCAATGCCTGCCAGGCATTGCCAGCCAGCCAGCCGAGCACAGAGGCCCCGCTGTGTTGCTGGAAACATTTGACGCGTGAAGAAGAATAGAAATTTTGTCGAATTTAAATAGAAATTCTTCTTCTCTCTGCTCTCTGTCAACTTGGGATTCATTTTCATAAAAGAGATGAAATGGAACATTTTAATAATATGTTTGTTTGGCAATATTTGTTTGTTTGTTTGTTATTTTTTGATTTTTGCAAAATTGTCGTTTCCCAATTGAAATTTTTCCACCGGGGATCATCATCATCATCATTCGTCGGCAATGTTCTTGTGAAATGTTATTCCCCCATAAAAAAAATTAAAACTCGACCTTGTCAAAATAGATAATAACCAAATAGCTTGCTTGATCATCATTCATTATATATATATATATATATATGTATATGTATATGCAGCCTGCTTGACAGGCAAAATTTTTATAGCTGCAGTAATGTCTCGAGGTGACCGGCAATCAAAACTGTGCCATCATATCATTTTGATCTCTTTCTTGATTTTCGCCTTTTGAAAAAGCAATATGTGCGATTTTGAATAGCATTTTTTTCCAATTTTTAATTTCCACAACAATAAATTTCTTCACTGTCGTTTTCACGAGCAATTAATTACCCACCACTGGTCGTATATAGGATGCAAATTGAAGGGAAAAAAACTGATTAATATGAATAATGTCCAATGTTGTTTTTTCAAAGCTGTTTTTTTTCCAATCCAATAAGCAATTGGAATATCAAAATTTACTTTTGATCTGATCTATTTTCATTATGCAAATTTTTTGATGAATGTGAATTTTATCATTTGTTGATCGATTTGTTTTTTGTTCATTTTTGGAAAAGAGTTTTTTTTTAAAAAAAATTGGGTAAAGCAAAAGTTTGGCAGATTTTTCAATTTGTTATGAGGTGTAGAATTTGCTTCTCTTTTTCTTGCCCAACTTTCCGCTTAAAAGCAGAGATTTTATCATTTCTCCTCTCTCTCTCTCCTATGCTGCTGCTGCTGCTGTTGTTGTTGTTGTTGTTATTGGTGGTGGTGGTGGTGGTGGTTAAAATTGTCAAATTGAGCTTGCAGCTGTTTTGTCAATGAAATTCAATTGACCTGTGATTGACATATTGATTGAAATTGGAATATTTGAGCATTTTTTTTCCTATTCGACAGTGTTTGATAGATAATATTGTTGTCAAAAAAAATATACGATGGGGAAAATTCCTCTTTCTGCCTTTGGCAAGTGTTGTTGAAGCTCCGAGTCGAAAAGCTCCGATTTCTTGCATCTTGCGCATCTTCTCTGGTATATATGTGTATTTTTTTTTCATTATAATTTCCTCTTTTTTTTCTGTTTAATTTAAATAAAAAGGAAAAAAACAAAGCCTGAGCTCTTTCCAATCAATCAAGCGGAAGTGTGGGAAAAGTTAATTTTTTTTTTCATTTCAAGCAGCTTATCTGCACAAACTGCTGCTTTTTCCACTGCCCCATTAGCAGCAGCCGCCCACACCCGTTTTTTTCTATTCTTTTCAAAAACGGTTGGCTATGTGTTTTGTTTTTATCTTGTTATTCTTCCATTTATTGTTCATGTTGAATGACGAAAGTTGTTGTTGTTTCTTCTTGATGAGATTGTTTAAAAAGAAAAATTTGCCTATTTTAATCATTTCCACTACAATCAATCACTTTACTACACTGATTTATTCCCATTTTTTATTTATTTATTTATTCATACATGTATGGTATGTATTGTTGCGTGTGGTGGATCTTTTTAATTTTCCAAATGGTTCAATAAATTTCAATTCTTGCGGATAAAATTTATCCTATTCAAAAGCGTTTTTTTTTAATTTACATATTTTGTCATAATTATTGTTGCTTGGTTGGTTGGTTGGTTGGTTGGGGTTCGTTTCGATTTTTCTTATTGAATTTCTCGTGTTGAAAATGTGTGAAAGCTTGAAGAGTTGATTAACGAACGCTCTGGCAAGCGATTCACTATTTACGATTGATAATTGAATGAATGTCGTTTGTGAATGAATGTTAAAGGGCACAATCTCGAACGTATATTTCTTCCACTACACTAACTGACAACACAACGCTACTGTTCATTCTTTTTACACGATAATTATTTTATCATTTCTGGTATTATAATAATGGTTTATTGGTTATAAAATTTATTATGTTGATTGATAGGTGTTTTTTGTTTCTGCTCAAAAATATCATTATTTTCCATTTGAATAGTAACAAGTAATATGAGAAATAAGCATTCGTTCATTCCTTCATTCATTCATTCATTCATTCATTCATTCATTCATTGTGTTTTGCGTAGGATTTACGTAAATCATAATTTCACCGCTGTCATTATATCCGGGCACACCTATTTTTCTCAAGGCGGTATTGAAATTTCTTTCTTTGTTCGTTCGATTTTCTTATTAATTAACTTTTGAAAAATGACAATCGTGCCAGCAGCAACCAACCGCGATGTATCTATACGAGCTGTGTGTGTGTGTGTGTGTGTGTGTATATTCAAAATTTCTTCACCAATTATTATTTTTTTTAAATATTTTTCACTAACCAGCATCATCATCATCGTCGTCGTCGTCGTGCATGAAAGTAGAGTAAGTACGTTGTGCGCAGTTGCAATTTGTTGAATTGGAGGGGAAACAGCGTACTTAACAACAACAGCAACAGCAGCAGCAAGCAGGCATGCGAACTAGAGAAAAGCCCCAGGGTTGACTTTTGCTTGAAAAATGCTGCATCGTATAATAGAGCAGTTGCGGCGGCATTGACGACTACGATCGATCACCGTCGTCACCACAGTACACTCTCAGCTTGTCCGTGAATGGCTTCAGGAAATATATATATTTATTTTTTTTGAAGCATCGTTGAGATTGACTGATTCATATTTTCATTTTCATAAATGAGAAATTATGAAATTTGTTGTTGAAATGAAATTTCCAAAAAGTTTCAACTTGTAATATTCCAATCAACTAACTGATGTTGTTTGTTGATGTTTTTTTCTGGTTATTATTTATTATCATGCTGACGCTTTGTTTTCGAGGCCATCTTGGTTGTATTTGCATTTGCTCTGCAAAATGGGGGCGGCGAAGAGAATCTTCCAAGTGACGTCACGTTTTGCTGCTGCTGCTGCTGCTTTTTATCTTAACCAGGTCGGCTTTGAAGTTTTGCATAAATGACGCATCACTTTGCGCGCATCAGCAACAACAACATTTTTGTCTTTTTTTTCAGAAAAAATATTAACTTTATGCAAATTTGAAACTTTCTTTCGCCTGCACAAAATTCCACGTCTCATCAAGCGTAGCATCCTAAACAAATAGCGCACACAATTTTCAATTTTGTTCACTCGTGATTTTTGTTCAGCTATATCAAGTGGAAAACAAATTGTCAACAACTACAGTATGCTTTTAATTTAAATAATACGAGTTATATCTTCTTGTTATCTTTTTCTTCATAATTGCCTTTTCCCAACTATAACGACAAACAACTGATTAATACTGTACGTTGTTGACTCTTCCATTTCTGATATTTGCATTTTTATCTCAGTACACACCAAGTTCGTTTGTATACAGTAGTTTCAATTTGTGTTCGAGGTGGTGATTTTCAACGTGCCCAGTGAACTCTCGTTTAGTTATTCGATCCAAGGGGAAAAGTTTTGTTTCTTTATTCTTTATTGAATTTATGAAAAATTATCTCCGCCTCCTTTTCCATGTAAACGTTAATGAAAAAATAATTCAATAGAAAAAAGAAAAAGCTGCTGTTATTTTAGTAATTGTTAGTCGGTTGGTTGGTTGGTTGGTTGGTGTGAGTGTTGTTCCATCTCGAGGACATCAGCGTACAGCAGCAATAAGCGGGAGGAGAGTTAATTAAAAATTAATTTCAACAATTCATTTTGATTGGTCGTTGTGGAATTTTTCAAAAATAAACTTACAAATTATGAATGAACACGTCTCGTGTCGTACTGTTTCCGCAGGTTGTGTCCGTCATTGGAATTTTTTTTTGGCCATTCGTTGAACGAACAATGCCACCTCCTCTGGTGTACAGGAAGGAAAAGGTTACAAATTTTGAAAGCAGGTTTTATATTGTTCGTTGGTTTTTGAACAGAAAAAAAACATATTAATGATGAAGGCAACAAATTTTGAAAACGGTTTTTTTGTTTTTTTTGGAGGTCGTTTGTAAAATATAATTTAAGCTCAGTTGGGAGGAAGAGACGATGGTGATCATCTTCATTGTGTACTACGGTGATTTGTTTTCTTATTTATTTATTTTTTGGATGGAAATATATTTTCAACTGATAAATAATAATAATTTCTGAATTGGGGTTGTTCGTGTCGGTGAAATTTTTTTTCTCTCTTTTTCCCTCTCTGATAATTTCCTCCCATTCTCTTCATTATTTCACAACGTCCATGAATAGGGAAATTTTTGAATAAATTGTCAGCATTTTTTGGAAACGTGCCAACGCCTTATTGTTATTATCGTTTATTGGTGTTGCTGTTGCAACAAGCCGCCACATGGACAACATGACTTTTGCACAACTTCCGGTAGCGGCCAGCCATGCAGACTGGCTGACCTGAATAGCTGTCATTCCATAAGCCGGTTCACTTCCGGTGTATTGTATTGTGTTGGGCCGGCAGCAAAAATTGAGCCACTCATTTTTCTCCAACGTCTTCTTTTTCCATTTTCTCTCACTCGACCAACCAACCAGCGGTCGGCCGGTCACTACTCTGTGTCCGCACCCCTCTGAGATCAAAATATCTCTCCTCGCCCTCCTGTGGATCAAGCCAATTGTGCCACTGACCGTGCTAATTCTTATTCTTCTTCATATCATTCTTTTTTTCTCTCTCACATTCATTCTTTTCTTTTGTCTTCCAACTCTTCTCCTCTTACCACTTCTATTCATCATTATTATGTGTCATTTCTAATCTTCTTGCAGGTTTTTTCTTGCACAATTTTATTATGATTTCTGTTAATATTTCATTTTAAAAAATAATAATGTATACTGTATTAATGACCTTGCCGAAAGTTTCCCACTGTGTCGGAATTTTGAAATCATTTCTTTTCTGCTCTTCGACCATTCACTTGGATATGATGTAATTTTTTTTATTCTTCAAAGTTTATCTCTCATTTTCTTATTTTTCAATAATTATTTTTAACACAATTCCACTCCACTCACTCGTGAAAATATTAAAGCATACATATCTATATCTATATCTATATATAAATTGATTGTCTGTTTATGTTAAATTTTTTTTCAACTTTCCCATTAATCTGCATGTGTGGATTAATTAGTAAAGCCAACACCCCCGCCCACGCCTTCCTACTCCTCCGCTACGTTGTTATTGGTGGTTATTTTTAATCGACGACTGTGTAGTGCCGGCCGAGTGGGGGGAAATTTTTTTTTTCATTTTACCTGCTTTTAATAACACGAACAACTGTCTTTATTTATCGCTGCACTGGCAGGCACGAAAGCTGCGGCCGCTTTACTACTAGTAAGCTTAGTAGCAATAGTTGATTGTTCACAATGGTGACGACGGTAGTCAATTTAAACTATTTTCACATATATATATATATATATATATATATATATATATACGGCAAATTTGGAATAATTCTGTTGTCATTTAGTTAAAAATATTTATCATCATCATAATTTTAGTTGATAATGCAAAAAAAAACTCATCTGTGAATGACGAGTGTGTGTGTGTGTGTGAGAGAGAGAGAGAGAGAGAGAAGGTATTGATTAATTTCCTACCTCCTTTGCACCACCCCCACCCCACCATCACCACCAACCTCGCGAAACACGTCGCATTAAATGAATGGATTAAGCGATGAGATGCTTGGCTGCGTTAGTGTCAGCAGGACATTGGACCAGTTTTCATTGGATGGCCGACATCCGGCAATCCCATCTGTGCAACATCATCATTTAATTTTTCTTGGCAATTTATTTTGATGTGTTATTTATTGAGTCTGTCTGCGTGCGTGCGCGTGTATTTTATCCGTGTGAATTGATGTGCTGTGGTGGTGGTGGTGGTGATTGGGGAGGAGGATTGAATGGGTTTGGTCGTTTTGAAGCATCATCATTTGTGCGCCGTTTGGAACATATCCATCCATCGTTTGGTCGGTTGGCCAGCTTGCTTGTCATTTGGCAGGTGTTTCGTTTTTTTGCATAAGTGCTTTGCCAAGGAGTGTGCGTGTGCATTCATTCAGAAAAGCCAAACTGATCCAGAAGGATGTGCTCAAGCGTTTTCTCTGTTCGGATCGACGTCGACAGGTGCTTGGTAATCGACGTGGAATTAAATAAATTAGCTTCTCCAAAGCAGACCTTGGTGACAGAGTGAGATTCAGCTTTTGAAAAAGCAAACATAATAATCAACGCCTCTGCTGCTTCTAATGCGAGCGTCTGTGTTTTCTGGTCGCCTTTCTAGCCGGTTGATTTTCTTAAATGATTTTTTCTTCGTATTTATTCTTCGTATTGTTGTTGTACTTTGTTTATGCAAATTTCTACTCGATGTACGTAATTTTTTATCTTAACCAACAATTCGACGACGAGTAATAGTATCGATTGAAGCAGGTGAATGAATGAATATATCTAAACGACCAATGGACGAATTGACCAATGAATGAATGAATGAATGAATGAATGAGTGAGTTTGCGTGTGATTAGCGTTTCAAATTTTACTACACGTCGTCGTCGTCGTCGTCTCTTCGACGCCCATTCATCCATTCATTCATCTCAACTCGGCTGCTGTTTAATGAATGAATGATTTGTTCATTTCTAGCTCTATCTGTGTGTGTGTGTGTGTGTGTGTGTGTGTGTGTGTGTGTGTGTGTGTGTGTGTGTGTGTTGTTCTCCTCTCAGGGTGATCAAATACAGATGCGTATCCGTTTTGCTGTTTGAATGAGCCGAACCGGTGGCGCGGCAGCGTGGGCGGGTCGCGGTCGGTTGGCTCCTGTTTCCTGTTTGCTGTCGTCAGTCAATTTTTATTGGTCGACGACCCATTGAGCAGCGCATATCGCAGTGCGGCATTCATCCGGGTCGATTGTAAATTCTCTCTTTCCAGCTCGCCTACCTACCGGACGTCCGTTGGTCTTTTATTTTTCGGCCAATTGGTAGAATTATAATATATTGTTGACCAGCGCTATACGCGACCACACGCGTTCGCGTTTAATTTCACTAT
>NW_003526941.1:2249991-2345872 GCF_000181795.1 Trichinella spiralis
CAACGCGTCCGACATCAGCGTCTTGCAAAAGTACAACATCAACTATGTGGTGAACGTGACCAGAAATTTGCCGAACGCGTTTGAAAACGATGCCCGCTTCAAATACCTGCAAATACCGATCGACGATAATTGGTCTCAAAATTTGGCATCCCACTTTCCCAAAGCGATCCAATTTATCAGTAAAAATATTTATTTTTTTTTATTTTATTACATTTTCGGTTGTAGTATTTTCTTTCTTTTTTAAATGTTTTTTCTGTAGATGAAGCTCGCTCAAAAAAATGCGGCGTATTGGTCCACTGTTTGGCTGGCATTAGCCGATCGGTAACGGTAACGGTCGCTTACCTCATGCAGACTTTGTCGCTCAGTTTGGACGACGCGTACGACATGGTGAAACGCCACAAGCCGAATATTTCGCCAAATTTCGATTTTCTCGGCCAGTTGGTCGAATTCGAACGTCGCATGGTCGAATCTCGAGCTGCTTCCAAGGCTCAAACCGACGAGGATCATTCCCAGCTCGGTGGTGCATTTTGTCACACTGCTGCTCTTGTTGTTGAAACGTCTTGAACGAGAAAATCCACCACATTTGCACCACAAGCAAAAACAACTCTTTTCATCTCAATCTCGAGATCTGTTTGCGAATCGACATCACACATCTATTGTCTGTCTCCGGCACTCAGGAAACTTTTGAGCGCAGGTCATTTTTTTCAATTATCAATTATTATTGCACATATATTATAAATTCACCTGCAACAACAACGACAAAAAGTTTTTTCTTTTCTTTTTAAAAAATATTCTCGCGTCATTTTTTTTCTTTCATTTATTAATCAGAACAACAGCCTTGACGCGCTTGTTGTAATGCTTTTTATGTTGTTGTTGTTGTTCTTGTTCTTGTTGTTGTTGTTGTTCTTTCTCCTATTTCATAACAACAACCAATAAGTACAGTATGTTATGTTTTTGTTTTTTCTTACCTATTTTTCTTTTTACTGTTGACGTTCACCAACTTTTAACCGGTTTTACTTTTCCATACTATATATATATATATATATACACGCATACATATCTATATTATATTTATATTTATATTTGTGCATATGTTTTATTTTCCGATTGACATATGTTAATTTTATAAAATATAATTTTGCAATTCAGCATTTTTTTTCACGGCCAGCAAAAGAGCTGACGATCACAGCTACAACGATCCTACGACGCTGATGTAATTAATTGTTCTTGCTTGCAGAGAAATAAATCGTTTTTCTTCTTTTTTTTACACAAATAAGCTGTCGTTTGCCATTTGGTCGACCTGCTGCTGCCGCGGATGATGATGATGATGATGATCAAAGAGGATCATTCATCAGCTTTGTATGCGCAATAAATATCCGGTTGACCTTGGCCACGTTGACTGACTGACCGGAAGCGGACGGAAATCGCAGCTTCCGTTTTTGCACGCAAACCAAAGCACCAGAACGATTTGTTTTTGTCTTTTTTATGTTAAAAATAAAAATACCAATTACCCTTGACCTGAAAGCTGCAGATGGATAGCTTTATTTTAATCGATCAAAAATTATTACATCAACAGACTATTTGAATTTGAATTTTTATCTTTCATTTATAATTCGCTCGCACAATTTGATTTGATGAATAAGCAACAATAGCGTCAACAATTTATTTATTCATCAAAAAGGTGAAAAATTATAGTTAGCTTTATGAAGAAAATAAATACAAACAAACAAACAAAAACAGCCTTGATTGAAAAAAGCAATCGCGTGTGAATTTTGATTGTTGTTGATCAAATGAATAAAATCATCCATCCATCTATCTACCTACGTATATGCACGTACGACTTTCAAACGTCATTTGAAATTTTCCAAATCGCTTTTCGATAGCGATGCTCTAAAATTTATTCTCCGCTCACGCACAGCACATCACACATCTCAGGCAGAGCTATAAATACAAATAAATAAATAAATATATATATATATATATATGTATATAAACGCTTTTATCGAGAGACGATTCCGTCAATCAACTGGCCAACAAGGAGCACGTCGTCCGGTTAAAGAACTTCACTTGGCCTTTTGAGGTTCAAATTAAATTACACGAAGGCGTTTCGATCGATTCAGAGCTAATTAAAAAGCAATGCACCACCGACACCGGCCTGGCTTTTTATTTGTACAGCAAATCGCACCACACACCACTCACTGTTCAAGCGAACACTAATTATTGCTCTCACTCACTCTCTGCACTGCAGTGATCAAATGCTGAATTTGAACAACAATTCCAACATTCATTACATAATTTATGCAAAACAAAAACCATCATCAAAAGAAAAAAACACTAAATCTCCAAGCAGATTAATTAACTTTGAAGAACTTACAGTAACCTATTTTTGAAGTACGTAAAAAAGTTTTCAAATGCATCCGTTCCGTTCAATGTACTTACTGAAAAAGACAGCTTGACGGTTGGTTCAGCTTCTTCTTTCTCCTTGCAGTCTTTCTTTATGTTTTTCGTTTATAATACAAAATAAAATTTCCATTTTGTCACTTTTTAAAATTTTTTACAAGTAATACAATGAAAAATTCAAAAATATTGCAACATGATCGCCGTGCAATTGCAACGTAATTATTTCGATGTTCTGTTTGCGTTTCTTAAAAAAACATGTATAAATCTTAAATCTTTAGTGTTTTTTTAAACAATTTTTTACAATGCTCGGTTTTTGAAAAAAAATATCAATACAATTCAAATAACACGATTTTACTCTTAATACTGTTTCAAAAAATTTGAAAATATTCAAAAAATATCCAAAAAAGTAAAAATTATACGATTTAAGACAAACCGTCCACTACTTCACGCAATATGATCTGCGCATAAATAATTATGTTCAAATTAATTCAAATATTTAAACTTGAATGTAAATGTACTGTAACAGACAGCTTGACGCCAACGTCACGATGAGTCACTGTCTAATAGGTTTGCAAATTGGACGGCAATGAGTGCAGATTTTCTTACTTATTAAAATTTATTTTTTCAAACGGCACAAATTTTGTCCCGCTGCTACTGAAATTTGAAAATTTTCAATTTTAAATGTGAGTTGTTTTTCGTTTTTTACAGTCCTTGAATTTCATTTAATTTTTGAAATTTGTTTTCAAATTTTCAACTTGTTGGGTTGGGTAAATTTTCAAATCAATTTTCATTACTTTGTTACAGATGTTTGTGTGCAAATATTAGCACTGTATAGCAGTTTAGCAAAATTTATTATTTTTCTTTTTCTAAATCTAATTGAAAGTTGTTTTCAAATTTTGCTTAGCGCTTTCCGTAGTTATGTTATTTCATAATTGTAAAAATCAGTTTTTTACTTTTATAATTCGGTTTGTTGGTATTTAATTGTGGAAAAATGAATTTTAAAAAGAATTTTCCAACTTATTAATTAAAATAATATAATATAATGGAAATTTTTATTTTAAATTTTTTTAGCGGAAGATTGAAAGTGCTGCGAAATTTGCATGTCTTCAGCCTGCGGCTACAACCATTTATCTATTTTTAACAGTCAGGTAAGTGAAAATGTTTTTATTTTCATTCTGTCGTGATTGGGTGGGGGCAGTTGTGATTTTCTCTTCTCAGCTTGCTTAGCTAATAAGGTGTGGTGACAGAATTTGATTGTTTTGTTAAAATGTTGTGGCAAAGCGAGCCGTCCGATCAGTGTCATTTCAATAGCGGCAGAGAATGAATTTTCCACATTATAGAAATAGACTGATTTCTACTGTGTTGCTTTAGCTTGGTGTGATAGTGTAGCTGTTTTCTTAGTTGTATTCATCTGCACTGTAAGCAGTATTCATTCAGTTGAACTGGCGGTTGAAAATGTCATTCGACGGTTTTTCATTAGAAGTTCTTTTTTACAAAAGTATCAGATTAATTGATTAGCCGATGTAGACGTCGGATTTCACTTTGTTGGCAAGTGTGCATCGACAGCATTTAGCTTTGTAAAAGTAGTATTTCAACTGGCTTGACAAATCTGGGTGTATAAGAAGGTACATGAACGCGGCTACTAGGAGGAAAGAATTTTCCGTCGCTCGTGCAGCGACCATGATGCTCGCATAGACTTCTTTTCTGGCACTTATCAATGCGATCGCAATCCATGGAAAAAATTGCGTTAACACAAACGCAGTGAAAACGCACAGCAAACTTTTCAAAATGCTCTTTTCCCGTTTGTGACGGAAATGGGCCAGGCTGCATTGGTTTGATTTAACGTTGCACACGACCACGAACAAAGTGAGCATGTAGGTAAAAGCTGCCACAGTGATCAGTCCTACCTTGGTGCAAGCGTAAATGTAAAAGTAACGCTTTGAAGTGACTTGGGCTTTTGGACAAAAAAAGAGAACTGGCTTTTCAAAATGGGATAAAGCTATTCCAATACAGATAAAAGCGTTCAGTATGCCAATGGAAAATACACCGATTAGCACATTGATGCGAGTGAAGATGGAAAAGGCATGCTTGTGGAAATTTGGATTGTGGAAGAATAAAAATCTTTCGAAAGAGCACAAGCATATGACTAGCGTCACCGAGTCCGAGCCGACCGTGTTGATGTGCATGTACACATTGTACGTCACGCAATGCCATGTCGGCACGTACTGCACAGGTTGTAATGTCATGCTCACTCGGTGCGAGAACATCATTATCCGTCCCACTGATGTGACTAAACTGCCCACGGTGAAACCTACGGTATAGACAAATTTTTCTTATCATTTTGATCCGTTTTAACGCAGTGGAAAAATTAATTTTTAACATACAACCACTACTTACAGGTTATCATTGTTAAGTCGGATCGATTTCCGTTGCGCTTTTTCATAAAAATTAATATGATCACATCCAATATTGTAGTCAAAATAGCCAACACCAAACGGAAGCATAAAAAATCTTGACGATAAATTGCAGCCGCTGTTTCGTTGTTCATAATTTTTGCTCAATTTATTCGTCTGTTCATCTGAAAATGGAAAAATGAAATTATTTTCACCTGATATAAGTGATGAAGATATTGAAGGCCATCGTGCATTATTGTTTTGCTCTTGCTTTTCAATATATTTATCATAAACTGGATAACGTGGTATGAATCGATAAATTGAAAACGGTGCAAGTCATTGGTGAATTTTTCATATTTTCCATAATTGAATTTTTAAATGAATTTTACTTCTAAATTAACTTAAGAAGGGCGGATGAATATGTTTCGCATAGTGAACGATTATTTATTAAATTTGCTGCTGGACATATTAATTTGCAAATACATTATTGCGAACTTGCATCTGCATATTATTCCAAATTCATCTAAAGTGAATTACACTAATATATGTTGTTTATTGCTTTTCATTTTGTAAAGAAAATACAAAATGAAGAACTTATTTATTTTTAAATTCAGTTTACGGTAGATGTACCAATGTTTGCCTCTTTTGTTTTTTTCTCCTTGGATGCAAATGAAAATTAGCTAGGCTTCTTCTTTTGTAATATTAATTTTTTAAAAATGTGCTGTAAATAGCAGTCAATTTGTGGTGCTGTTTTAGAACAATGCATTAATATGTGCTTGCATATGGTGCGCGCGTGCGTTAATATTTTTACTGAGTATAATATTCACTTTTATTAGTTGCGATGATAGTGTTAAATATGCAATGGCATTTCGTTTCAAGACATCAACAAAAGGGGTTTCAAATGAACAGTCATATCTTACCGTGTAACATAGCAGCACATCAGAGCAGTCGATTGAAGAACCGCATCATCTGCTTTTTTGAGAATGTAGTTATTAATTCTACTCCAACGCTACATTTTGTATAAAACACTGCGATACCTCTGGGGCATGGCTCTTGCCTAATGGATGCTGGATGAAATTCAAAATATGTCGTAAAAGAATCAATTTTCCATGTGTAGATAGATATCCCGTGATTCTTTGATTCTTTTTTCCTGCTGAGGCTATTTCATTTCACGTTGGAATCTGTTGTTTAATACCAAAAGTGTAATATAAATATAAATATAAATATAAATAAATATATATGTTAGTATACAGCTTTGATCAATACTTTGCACAAATTTTAATTTGGTTCTTTCGTTTTCCATTAACCGAATTATTATTGGCTTTGATTAATGGGTTAGCAGCATTTAACGTGATTTAATGCACGTAATGTTGCGCATTGAGCATTAAAAAGGGAACATTATTTATTATTTGTTCATTTTTGCAGTTTCCTGATTGTGTGTGTTCTTCTTTCTGTATAATTTTATCAATTTTTTGTGTATTATTATTGTTGAAAATAACTAAAGGTTGACTAAACCACCTGACGTAACCCCCGTGGCACCTGTAACAGTTTAAATTATTTTACTACTTATTTAGCATGTAGCATTCTTGCGGGCAAGATTGCGCAAATGTAATTCATAAATTAACTTGCTCAATTATATAGTTATTTAAATATTTTTCTTCTTCTGACATTAAGTTTAATCAACACGTTAGTGTTTAATCTTTAATATTATCAGCTATACAATGTACATAGTGGTAAAGCAGTGCTGACGATAAAATAGATAAATGCAAATTAAAAGATGCTTCATGCGATACACAACGATAAGCAGTTTGCAACAGTACTGATCAGTTGTTCTCTTTCCAATTGTTCATGCTCGGTTTGCTCCTAATTGTCGGTTTGCTCAATTGACTAGCTTTTCTCGATATGGGGGGGTTCGGTGAGCTTGACTTTGCCGGGCGACGATTTCGATCATTTCATCATTGCTTGACCAAGAATGATCTCTCCGGCTGTCCACTGGTGATGGTTCTGCGCTGTCTGGAAAAATTGTGCTTCTTGTCGTGCCGTTGCTAGTAGGCAATGAATCTGCGTAGGCGTAAGGTTTCAATGATGCTCCGGAGAGGTATATGCTGCCTCTTTTTTTCAGCGTGTCATCATGCGAGGCACTTTCGTAACACCAGGCATCGCTCTATAGGTGAACGTTATTAAAATTAAATATTGCGCAAATGCTTGAATGTGAGCGTTTTTGCGAAAGATATTTTATAGATTTTTAAACGAAAAGATTTTCATAGCCAGTTGGCTATTTGTATTGGTTTTCACATCCTCGAAACTGTACTTGTTTAAAAGATAAAACGTGTGGTTGATTGTCGTGAAATTCGTTACAATGAAGTTTACAATAGGGCGGGCGGAATTGGAACAGCGGGCTGTTGTTAGCCAAGAACAAATACACCGTTTCACGGTTGGGTTCCTTGTTTCGCTAAGAAGCGAATCATTCATTCATTTGACCCGACTCCAAGCTGACCAACTATTGTAATGAGGACTCGTGTGAACAGCCACAGATTTTGGGCCAGTCGTATGGCCGTGGCGAGGACAATGGTGTGTTGCTGTTTAGTGGTGTGGGAAAGTGGTTGAGGAAGGTGACCGTCCGCTCCATCTGCAGAAGAAATCTAACCCCGATTAGTAGCAGATGATAGTTTTACCTGGTATGCAGGAGGTATGGATTTATTGACGACCCATTGGTGACTGTTGTGACGGCGGCGATATTGCCAGATCATTAGAACGGACAAACTGATCAGTGAAACAAGGCAAATTACGGCTACGAAGATGATCAGTGTTAGTGTAATTGATCCGGGATCCAAAAATCCGAGCCGGTCGTTTTCGGCATTTGTGGAAGCGCTCTTTTCCACCAAAACCAACGATTCTGAGTCGAACTGAAATGGAAAAAGCGTTATTTTCAAAAATAGAATTTTCTACTGGCTGTGATGGAAAATTTTAAACAAATCTTTACGTATATTATATAATGTAGAAAATATGAAGATGAAAGGACAAATTATTCTCTACTATCGACAATAGAATAAGGCAAAAATTTACGCTCCACATATTTTTTATTGAATGGTCGCGTTTGACCCAAGAGGATAATAGGTGCAACCGAAATTAATTAATGCCCATTGCTATTCGGAATGGACTGACTTGACTGCTTTTTGAAGATGACCCGGCTTCATGTGGATTATTTTACACAACATATCTCAAGAATCCGTAAGCGATCTAAGTCAAGCTGATCACCGGTTATTGTCTATTTTAACAGCGGGAGAAGTTTCACATCTGCTGCACAGCTGCATTTCTAACTTGCACAAGTAATTTGAACAACGAACAGAGAGCCAAAAGGCTAATTTGTCAATCTCTGCGTAGACGATTGTCGGCAAAGTGACACAACAGTTCAGTAAATACGAGTTGCTGACGCTTGCGCTCGATCAGCAAGGACAAAATCTCAGCAGATGGTCACTGATTTATTCTTCTTGCAAGCTGAGATTGTGCAAACAACGACCACTAAAATGACTGTTGCAAAAAAGATTTTCCCAATTTGATATTCCATTTGTGGTGCATTTAGAAATGCAAGCATCCAAACCGATGCAACAAGCAACATATGCAACATTTGTTTTTGCAACATTGCAACATTACAAATTTTTATGAAAATATAATATACTCGACACATGGCTATTTTTTTGATTAAGATTAACATTTTCATTGACGTTGAAATATGACAACGTATAGAGAGGTTGTTAGTTGGTGAAAAATTTTGCAAAAGTGAACTCAGTTGAAAAAGCAGGAAAGGTTGTGTGGAAAGATTTAGTTTTGTTTGGAAAATTTAAATTTCAACTTACACTTTGCACAGGCGGGAAGGTGTCGTTGAGCTTTGTTTCCACATCAACGATCACATTGCTACTGGTCACGGGATCGTACAATGGATCAGCAATGTAGTCAGTGGATTCTTCTTCGTTAACGGTAACGACGTTCGTTTGTGAAGAATCAACAGTGGACGTCTCCGATGGTCTTTTCTTGGATTCTTGATCCTTTGAAATTGCACCAGGCAAATGGGTAGCAGTAGCATGCATTTCGTCGTCGTCGTCAGTCGATTCTGTTCGATGAATTGGTTGTTCAGCATAAGCGTCATTGTTGAAACCATCGACATAACTTTGCATCACAATGTCGGCCATCTCTTTCGCTTTCAGTACCTCGTCAGCCGACGGCGTCGATGAAGACGCTTCTAAGATCCCAATCGGATAACCGCTTATCAATTGACAACACACGAAACCTGTATATTAATATAAACGAGAATATTCATTCATTCGAAATATATAGCTAATGAATGGTAAAAGTGATAATGGAAAACAGTTTCTCACCGCACAGAAAAACTGTGAACGTCGATTTTGCAAACATTCCTGTTGACTGTTGTTTATTATCAGGCAGGCTGTAGGCTGTTCTTCTATTGTCAATTTGAGCTGAAGAAAGGAGGATGTTTATTTCAAAACAAAAATTTTTTTCACAACTTGAAAAGCATGACAATATGCTAAAATGCGTGCGCGACCGATCGAAACGTCACAGACGACCACAACCTTTGTAGAAGAAGCTGGGTCGACGAAGCCTCAAGCGACGCGGCTACAAAACGACCTGGTCGACCCTACCTGAGCGTCAACCTGACCGACCATTATTACGTGAGCAAACAATAAAGCATTCATACTGTAAAAGTCACCGGTCATCATTGTCTACAAGAGCACCCTTCTTCAATATATGCAATTACTTTTTTCTTCTATTCAATCGATGCCTCTGTGTTTCCTTCTTGTTTTTCATGCTTTCTTCATACCGGGCGGTGTTGATTGGTTAAGGAAAGGCTGTTAGCAAAATACACTTTGTTGTAGTCAAGTTAGCAATTAGAAAAGCATGAAATTGACCCATTTGAGAAAGTGAGGTTGAAATGATCCGGATTACATAAGTGAAGTGGAACTAACTGATTTATGAAACTGAACTGCAACTGCGCTACACTGTTACGCTGTCACATTGCCGTATATAAACTCGGCTGATCGGCTGATTGTTAATCTTGTTGTTCACCATTTTCAAAATTGCTTTATCCTGAATGAAAATTAAGCATGAAAAATGAATGATAACTGTTTTTCAACATGGAAATAAAATAACATGTATAGGTTTAAATTTTGAAAATGAGTGAAGAATTTATGGTTAGTTTTTCCTTTGTTCAGTTGTGATTGGAAGAGAAATTATTTTCCCGAAAATTTCATTTTATCATTGTGATAGCTTTGGGAAATTTCAATCTGCTGTTTTTGTAATTTCTTCTTGTTTTCATGTAAAACCTGAAAAAATCAGTTTTGATTAAATGTGATGAGAAATGTTGGTTGGAATCATTTAGCATTTGGTTCTTGGGTTTTTTTTTGTTATAATCTGATGGAACTGAGAATGTATTTTCTTTTCAAGATTTTCCTATTTTAATTGTAGTTCTTATTTTAGTAATAACATTTTGAAATGATCGAATATTCAGGTTTTTTAATAGGACACTGTCATTGTATCGATATGCATTGGCATGAATTAGCTTGTTTATGCTAATTGCTGTATTGCATTTTGACAGTTTTTCAAATTTGCACAAAATGAAAATATTCATTTTCTGAAATTCGTACTTCTTCTTTCACAAGTTAGTTAAAACTTGTCAAAATAGTGTAAATTATTAATAAAAATAATTTTAAAAGAATAATATTTTATTATTAAAGTTAATAATATTGTGCAGTTGTCATTGCAATTTGTCTACAGAGTTTGATCGTTTTCTAGCATCCTATATCTAACTTGGTTATATTGAAATTTGTTGACACTAGAACTTGATTAGCAATGATTTTATTTTTTGAAGCTCAATAATTCAGTTTAAACTGTGCATTTGTGGTGAATAATGATTGATTTCATTCTTTATTTTCAATGATACATTTGTGGGGTTGTGGAATTGACCGGAAAATTAGAAAGGTGGTTGATAAAATTATTTTTCATCTTATTAGACCGTTGTCAGTTGGCAAGTGCAGCAATGTTTTAATTGCCTACTATCGAACCTCTCTACCTATTATCTTTCTTTAGAAGTTTTGCCTCAGATAGCAGTGTATTACTTTTAATTGTGGTGCAACGTAATTGTAATACTTTTACTATGCCTGCGTAACTGTTTCTAATCTCTGTGGCTAAATTGCATTGATTTACTTTATGCGGTCAGGTTATAAATTATGTGCAACGAATTTAATTACATGTTTTTTATGAAATGCACTTTCATCGAACTGGCTGCAAGAAAGAAGCTTTGCCTTACCTTAGTTTGTGGGATGTGTTCTTTCAGTGTTTATCTAAAATTATTGAATATTCGACGTAGTTGTTGTTCTCATGGAATGAGGCAACTGGTAATGTGATGAATGGAGATTGTGGAATTGTTGTTAAAGCTGCTGAGTGATGGAATGACTAACCCAAGGTTTGCTGGGTAAAGAAGTAAGGCTGACATTCTAAGTGACAGGTGGAATTTGTTGTAGCCGTTCCTGATTTGATGCGACGTCACTGCGACCGGCTCAAAATTACCCCCTCCGGAAAAGCTGGCATATACAGTTTTGCCAATAGCATTTTATATTGACAGAACTGCAGAATCCCTAGCTGGGTATCGAAGGTCGGATGTTGTAGTTGCAAATTTGAAAGCTGTGAGATACTGATGTCAGCACATCACGGGGCGCTGAAAATATTTTCACTTTTATAATTCTGTATGACTATGAAACAGTGGATACGTGTGTCTGGCATACAAATGGCAACAAGAAAATAAGCATCAGCCGGTGAAATTAATTGATTATTAACTGGCCTTTTTTCTTCAAAACATTCTGCACAGGGCTTAACATAACGCAATAGTACTTTTTGCAAATGCAAGAAATGCGCTCACGCTAGCTGACCCCGAGGCAATTGCGATTCTTCAATTTTGGAAAACAGCCCAATTTAACATCGTCTTTGCAAATGGAAATTCATAATTGCTATCAGAGTGAAAAGGTTGTACAAAATGGTATTTCTTGATTATATCTATGAACTTGTTTGATAACTTAGTTCAATTCTCTGAAGTTTAATACAAACATTTAACAAACAAAATTATGTTGCAATAGTTGAAGGGCGGTGATCATTTAACAAAAAATTTCAATATATTTTTATTGTCTGTTTGTCAATATGTTGCACACATAAATGAATTTATATGTATGTATTGTATTGTATTGTATTGTATTGCTCAGCTGTGCTATGGGAAATTAGCATTTCGAATATTTCGTGTATTATGAGTAATAATTTTTTAAAACAGTATCTAATGTTAGGTGATAAAATTGTCACAAGAGGAGAACTGTGTTGCGCTCAGCATTGAAAAGAACGCGGCATAGCATGCGTTGTGTCATATGTGTGTAAGTTGGAGCAAAAAAGATTTTATTATTAGAACGTGCAACGTTTTACATCGAAATGTATTTATTATGAATTTTCAGACGAAGAATTATCAAAATTTTATTGACGTCAATGATAACTGTAATATTTTGAAGCTGGTTTTCATCAGCTGCGAATAATTTGCTGTTTTTCATTTATACCATTAACTAATTTTGCATTTTGCTCATGCTGCTAATTGTACGCCGAAAACAAAATTGCAAATTTATTGAACAGCAGAAATGAAAATTGGATGATATAAATCTATTTACCAAATTTGCTTTGCTTGAGGTTTATTTAGGTGAGGCGAAGCTTCTTTCTTGCAGCCAGTTCGATCAAAGTGTTTTTTATAAAAAATATATAATTAAATTCGCTGCATATAATTTATAACCTGACCGCATCAAGTAAATCAGTGCAATTTAGCCACAGAGGTTTGGAATAGCTAGGCAGGCGTGATATAAGTATTACAATTTATGTTGCACTACTATTAAAAATAATACATTACTACCTGGGGTAAAATTTTGATAGAATGAGTTAAAGATTGTAAAATATAAAAGTTTTATATATACTACTTTTTTTATCAAAAATTTACCAACTTAATTTATGAAAAGATTAATGCTGTACCATATGCTTAGCTGATATTTGCCAGTAAGAATGCAAGCAAATTTATGTCACGAAAAATGTCAAATGGTCTATTTTTGGAAAATTAAATGATATCACTTTGTAGAATCTGTCTTAAACGAGTTGAAGTTTTGTGTTGATTTCAGAAGCAATCTCTTGGACCGAGGAAAAAATGGGATAATTTGTCACAGTTGTAACCTGGTTTTGTGTAGTTTGACTGGAATTTAAAGTGAAGTTGAAAATTTTGCTAGTTGCATGTTAGTGCAATGCTGAATAAAAGTTAAATATATTTTACTGGTGGTGGGGATTATTTTTAGTGATTCAAGGAAAGAAAATGCTTTCAAAAAGCAGAATTTTCATTAAAATCTTGTAAATGCAGAGTCTAATGTATATTGAATAAGATGATATTGAAGCGTTTCTATGTGTTGATAATTTTGATATTTTCACTAAACCAAACTGTATAATGGTTGTGATTGGATGAATAGGCAATTATTAATTCAAAACTTTTCTTTTAAAATGTTGGAATGGGTGTTGCTTGAACGGCTAGACTTTCAATTCCACATTCGTCGACTCCACGTTTGATTCGAAAGTAGCCGTGTTCGCCCCAATTTGTGCCCCATGAGTTTTTTACTATCCAGTAAGGAATGTTTGATTTCTTATCCACACCATAGCCGACGATCAGCACTGCGTGATTTGTGAGCTTAAAAACATTATATTATACATGCATCGGTGATTGTATTTTTTGAAAGACAGTGGACAGACAGACATTTTTTAAAACTTTACGATGGGTGAAGCATATGGACGACAAGCTTACCTCAAAGGGATTCCATTTTGTTGGAAAATTGAAATCATCATGAATTTTTGTATGTTGATAAATACCACCGCGATAGTGGATCAGATCATCAAATGCTTCAATGCCGACCGCTAATGGTCCGTTGTTGACCAATGCCAAACGCATCAAGGGTTCGTTAGTACTAAAGTCAGCGAATTTGTTACGTTACAAAATTAATAAAGTACTATTTAACAAAAGAAAGAAAATAAGAGTTGTTTAATCTGGCAAAAATAACACTAATTCATAATAGAGTAGAATTATTATTTGAGTCTTCAATTGAAAATGAATTTAATTTATTATGGCGAATATTGTTATTCATCTTGACAAAAATGAAATTTGAAAAATACTAATATTTACTGTTTTTTTCTATTTAAATTTTTTTGAACGCCGAGAGGTATTAAATAAGATTAAAGTAAGTAAGTTTTAATAGTTTTCCCAGTTGAGGATCGAAAGTTGCACCGCAGCATAAGTTATACTTTTGTGCATGTTTTCAATGGAAATTATCAAAAGGAAATGATTGTAGCGTGCAATGTTTACTCAACGATAAGAAGTTATCTTTTTGGAAAAACAAACAAAGGTTTTACGTACGCTCCGTAGAATCCGCCTACATATTGATAATCTGTGGCATAATGGCGTTTGCATTGTGGATCAGTGGTGCATATGGCTTCGTCTTTGATTATTCCGCTGTATGGGTTGCACTGTTCAGTTACGAAGCCAAAATCTTCGGCATATTTTCCGCCAATCAAATAGGGGAAACCTCCATCGCAGCCTTTTCAAATAAGATAATTATTATTCAAAATTAGGAAATACGACAGCATTGATAATTTTACCTTGAGAATACTGACTACACTCTATTATATCTTGAGGAGAAAATACTGGCTGATGTTGATTGTCCGTGAGAATTCGATATCTCGCTTCATGCATTGCAGCACTAGCGAATGCGTAGCAACTTCCACAACTGCCTGCAAGCAAGTGTAATTATCATTAATTGTCAAGAAAAGGCAAAAAATATGTTAACAAACTGCATGCCTTGATCTCGAACTGGCGATACGTAATTAATACCACTCACATTGCGCCAGTCGAATTGATCAGGCAATTCATTGGCCAAATTTTGTACATGTTCAGTTATTCTAGCTGGTTTTGGGCGACTGTATAATTTTATCAGTTTCAATCAGAATTGCACAACTAGTGGACTTGTGAAAATGCATACTTCATTATTTTTGACTTGATGCCTCCAAGTTTGCGCAGCATTTCCAAGCGAGACAGGTCTTCAAATTCTGGATAGGCGACCGCATACCAATTTGTCTGAGCTTTGTTGATCTTGTCGATAAATTTCATATTGTTCAAAAAGCGATATTCAGAATAGAAAGCGCTCTTGTAGTTTGTCATAATGCTAGAGAATTGATTGTAAGCAATGCAAATTTAAAAACACTTTTCATTTTAGCGTAAGTTCATGTGTGGTGTTATTTATTGTAATGTGTGAAGGTTGGTTTACTTGTATGTTTTGGTTTCAACCGGCTTAATTCTGCTTAGAGGGGTTTTGATCTTATGACCGACGAAACATGACCAATCTCGTACGTATTTGTCATGCGACCAGCCTGGAACAGTCTGTTCGCAGACACTAGTCACATGATGCGGGTCTGGTTCAATCCATTTGGAAAAGGCGAAATATTTGCGATTGTTAATCATTATCTCAAAACCTTGATTGTAAATCAGTGTCCAGGTGCCTCGATTTCCATAACTGTCGATTACAGTATTTGGAAATAGAAGTTGAAAGATGCTGATGTGACGAAATGTATCTGTGAAAAAAAAACTATTTTTATATAGAACATCCGAGCAGGATGGGCTTCAGTTTTGCTTTAGTAGTGGATTTTGGTTTTTACAAACTTACCCGTGTCCATTGCTGAACAGTTGACTCGATGGACGAGACCACGTTTGCTTTCGAAAAATTTCCACGTGCCAATGATGTCGTCATAGGTACAGTTGCAGGGTGTGTCGGCCATTGCGGAATGAATTCCAACCAACAAAAATGCCAAAGGCATCAGTATTTTGAAAATTTCCATTTTTTTGTCCACGTTCTGCTAGTGATGTTTAACAGTTGAACGTTGGAAAGTGCTTTTTTTGAGTTTTCTTCTTTTTTTCAAGCAGTAAATTGTGCAACTTTGTCAATATTGAACAAATCCAACAAAGTGTCAAGTGTGGTTGTTTGATGCAAAGTACATCGTGTCAGGAGGAACAATTTTCTCTACCGTACAAAACTGTTCAGATTGGGAAAACTGGTGAACGACTGACAGGCTTTTGATATGCTGCTTTATTATATATATGTATGTATATGAGCACGTACTTTTGACATTTTTGGAAATCGACCAGTACCTTTCTACGGTCACGAGACTTTTCAGCGTTGATTGGCCTACATAGTAGCTCTGCTATGTTTGTTTTGCTGGGAAATCAGGGACAAGTTGAAAAGAATAAAGAATAATGAGAAGAAGAAGACGACAACGAACTGTACAATTATAATACTTTGGCAAACAGCGCTGGAGATTTTTCATTTTTTTTGATTCAGATTCTTTTTTCATAGAATTTTATAAAGCAGTTTACTTTTAAAAGTAAATAGATGGCTGGAACTCGGTACAATTTTCAACAGTTATTTTCTCGACAAAAATGAATGGTGAAAATTGTAAAAGTGAATTTCAATGCTGAAATATTTTCAATTTGATCACAAAATTATGGGAGTTGCTTGAAATGCTAATGATTCAATGCCACATTCATTTGTTCCTCGTCGAATACGAAAATAACCATCTTCGCCGAATTTACGTCCCCATGAATTTTTCACTATCCAATATTTCTCTTTTGTCATTTCGTCAGTACCATAGCCGACGATAATTACCGCGTGATTTACTTCCTTAATAATTTAATGTAACATGAAGAAGATGTATGTTTTCCGCTCGGTTGTCACTTACGACAAATGGATTCCATTTCAACGGGCTCACGGCACTGGTGTAGTGGTATATTCCATGCGAGTAGCTCAAAAAATCGTCATGTACTTCAAAACCGACTGCTATGGGTCCGTTTTTGACCAGTGCTTGCATCATCAAAATTTCATTACTTCTGAACAAGAAGTTCCGTTTAAGTGAATTTTGAACGTAGATTTTTATTTTCATACGCTCCGTAATATCCTCCGATGTATTCATAGTCAGTAGCGTAATATCTTTCGCACGTTGATGGCGTTCTACACTGTTGCTGTTTTCCAGTATATGCTACGCAACGTTCACTGACCATACCGTAGTCTTCTGCGTATTTCCCGGCAATCAAATAACTGAATCCCCCATCGCACCCTGTTTCAACGCAACGTTTTTTTTAGAAAAATTCAAAAAACTTTCGTATTTTACCTTGCGAATATGGACTGCAATTGACGACATCCTGTGGGGAGAATGTTACGCGTTCTCTGTTCTGAGTTAGAATATGATATCGGGCCTCGAGCATGCTGGCACTGGCGAACGCGTAACAGCTGCCACAGTTTTCTGTAATGGTAAATGAAAAAAATTATTATAGAATTTCTGACTGAAAAAAAACAATTTTTTCCTCCTAACTTTGATCCCTGACATCCCCGATGAAATTATTTCCATTATTATTTCTCCAATCGAATTTCTCTGGCAGAATAACAGCGCTCAACTTCTGCTCCGTTGTAATGGGAGCTGATTTGATTTTTCTAAAGTAGAAACAATTTTTCTTCTTCACAAAGATGCTTTGCTTATTAACAGTAGATTAATTACTTCGCAGTGCGATGATATTGGTAAGCATTGGCGCGTATGAGGGATTCCACACGATTGAGATAGAATTGTTCGTCGTAAATCTTTGCTGTCCAATTTGTTTGAATTGAATTAATTGTTGATACAAAATCAGCCATTTTGTAATATTCATGTTTGAAGTGTTGTTGATTTATTTGTGAAGCATTCATTCTTTAAAATGACAACTGCGGAATTAAATATTGTATTGTATTGAGCAACAGCAACTTACGGTAGTGTTGTAGCGGTTGCTTGGAAAATGGACGGGTGCAACTTTGTCCCAACAAAGCAAGACCAATGTCGGCCGAGAATGTCATGCTGCCATCCAGGTAGCGTTTTTCCACAGATGCTGATGAATTTGTTATCTCTTTTGATCCATTTGAAAAAGGCGAAATATTTGCGATTGTTCACTATTACTTCGAAACCCTGGTTGTAAATTAATGTCCATTTTCCTCTGTTGCCGAACTTGTCCAACGCGACGTTCGGATACAGCAGTTGAATGATATTTTGTCTGCTGAAATCTAAAAAATTGTGCACTTGCCTAAGCAGAATTTATGGTTTTTTTCAAATTTGTTCCTCTTCTTACCCATGGTTGCATTTTCGCATGTAGCAGGGCCTTTTGTTGAGTAACCACTTTCCTGAAATTTCCACGTTCCTGCTACATCTTCGAAATAACAGCTCACAGGTATGTCAGCTTCTGTTGATAAGATCAGTGCAAATATTGCAGCGAGTATTCTATTCAAAGTGTTCATTTTATTATTCTTTTTGAAAATTATTGTATTATCCTCATATATTTAACTTTTTTTCGGCGGTGCTTCTCTACTTCTTGTTCTCTGTTGATTTGTTTTTGAAAGATGATTTTAGAACTTTCGCTGAGAAATTTATTTATTTACATTTTTACAAGCTGATTGTGCAATGTTTGCTTTCTGCAGAGTGTGATAGGGATAAATTTGTTGAAAATAATCCTCCTTCTTTGATAAGCAAATTTCTATTACCGACAACACACCTCCGTTTGATTTTCTCCTTATCTCATTTTTACGGCTTATTTGTGATGTTCTATTTGATTTTGATGGGCAGAGAAAAGGCATACTTCTCGTATCAACAATGAATCTTCTCACGTTACCAGTCGATTCTTCGTTTTTTTTCTTTTTTTTTAATTTCAATAATCCCAATTTCAAATTTGTTCGGTGTTTCAATTTTTTTTTCCTTTGCTTCTTTGTTAATGACAATATATAACAAAATAACTTTGATAATGGATGATGGAGATGATGATGGAAAGCTTCGAGCAAATGTTTTTAATAATTGTTGATAACAACATATATAATTGTGTTTTTCAACTTTTCTCAAGATCAAATGAAAAGTGAAAGTGAATAAGTGCCTTTCACGATCCGAAGTGCAATTATGCGTGCTTCTTCATGCTGAACTGCCGTGAAAAAATAAGCAAAAATATAAACGTTTTGCATTAAACAAATGTTTTATTAATTTATTATTTGAAAGCATTTTTTTCATGTTGTGTGCTTTTTGGAGCGTATAAAATTTCGAACTTTTATTTACTGAATGTTGCCAATGTTGTTGTTCAACTTTATTGATCTGTTTCAATGGTTGAACGTTAATTGCATGTATAGTTGGTGATCAACATTGTTAATAATCAGTCGGATCTGGTAATAATGATAGTAAATTTTCTGAAATATTACCATTTTAAAAGCTGAATTTAAATCTACTACGAGGATGAAGAGCAAAATATAAATAAATATATGAAATTCTTTTCTAGCACTGATATTGCTGTTTATTTTATTCGATAAGTGACGAAGTATTATTGTCACATCGGCATTTTAAGTTTTTTAATCATTCTCAGTATGAATGATTTATTACAGTTACTGCATATATAGCATTTCATTTATTTAACTAATATGAAGAAAGTTTAAAACTTGCAGTTTTTTTATTTGAATTTGTAAATGTTGTTTTTAAAAATTGTATTTTCGTCAAGAATTGAGATGAACTGCAGGTAAAATATGCTACAATTGATAGATGATTGCATTTTGTTTGCGCATGACGCTTTCTGATATGTAAACGTTTTTGAAAATGGCTTCCGCATAGATGTTTTAAAGGGATCGATGGAAAAAATTTCAATCTGTGATTAGCTTCTAAAAGACACCGCCAGTCGGTTTTTATATTGTTTCCACTGCTGCATTGGAAAGTTGACACTTTTGACATTAGAGATGATTATTTTCTATCTTCTCACATGTGCACCTTGGAGATGGATCGATGGTTCCCATAATGAACACTTTGATAGAGTTGAACTTTTTTGATGGCGGTTTCTTTTCAGAATTCTCTGTTCCATTTGACCTTTTAGTGGCATAACTCCCCGAGGTGTTAGTGATATTGGATAAAACAGGAGAAACTAAGCAATCATGCCACTAAAAGTAGCCGAATCAGCAGACAAATTTGCCATTTGGAACCCTCTGGCAAATATATACTGCCTCGAGTACTTTTTTAGCTTTTATTTTTAATCAAGTTATAATGTCAGTGGAATTGTGGTTATGAATCATCGCATTTTCTATAAATAAATAGATATATATATAGATATATACGTATTTATTTATTGTCATTCTATTTTTTTTGATATGTGACATCTTGATCCTTTTGCTCTGATTTGCTGGTTGATCGCTTATTTTCTGATAGAAAAGCGACAAACTTTGCCATTTGGACGTTGCAACGTTTTCTCTTTGATTTATAGTTGATTTGAATCTCAACAAAAGTATGTTTTTTTCTCTTAACAGAAATAATGTTAGTTATTTCATTATCTCCGCAGTACATAGGCGTAAGGCGACTTTATTTCAAATTAGAATTAAATTTACTGTAATTGAATTACTTTCACAGTTCTTGTAGTTTGCTACTGAAATATTTACTAGAGTAATTAAAAAAGACATTTAGTTAATACATATTGATTTTACAGTTTATTGTAAGTGCTGATTAAGCCGATTTCTAAATATGTTAAGTAATTTTTTAAATATCATGATAATTTGATTAAAGCTGAAGGGAAACTATGCAGAATTGTAAACGAACAAATAAGTAAAGTGAAATGAAGCTTCAAATGGCAAATATAGCATATTAAAAAAAGAAAATTCTTTTCAAATCCCTTGTCATTTTGCAGTTTTAGAGATTTTTTAATTTTGCTGCCAGATGCAATAGTTAATTTGCAGAGTTGGTTAGTTGTTCAGTTAATTCGACACTCTTTTTGCTATGTTATTTTTTAAAATCTTTTTTAAACTTACATGCTGAAATTGCTTTTGAGCAGCTTCTATTTTTTATCTTTATTGCCATTTTGTTTGTTGATATTCTTAACCTATTAATCTCTGCTGAAAGGTAGCTTTCAAGGGCTGGTGCAGTTGCAGTTGATGATATTTATCAAATTTTTGATGATGATTATTCTTTATGGGACTTTTATTTCAAATGAATTTTTCACGTCTTTTGTTGAGAATTTCGACATAGCCGAGACAACAGCTTTTCTTTGTGTGTTTCACAATCACAGACATTGCAGATATATTTTGTTATGAGTGCAAAAAAAGTGAAGCAATAAAGTCGTTTTCTTCAACAACTGTGCAAAGTAGTTAGCATTATTAGCCGGAGCAAATTTTATTTTTCTTCAAATGGACGGACGTTCAGGGCATGTTCTTCTAAAATTGCCCATCTATCAACATTTATTTCTCCGGCCTGCATCGCACAGGATAAAAGTTCCATATCTTTCATTTTTATAGACATTTTATTCCCAAGGAGCGAGACATTGATAATGGGAATGTCAGTCATCCAACGAATAATGCAACTGTGCAGTTTAAATTTACTTTTGCAAATGCTTTACGTTTTGTCATTTTTCACCAATTACACCCAGTAACCACAGTTCTATCGGCCATGTTACGAAGTTTGTTTAATAATATTCAGTGTGATTTTTTCTTTCAAATTTACATACAGTTTATGAATTTATTATATAATTTCATGAATTGTTGAAATGTTGCTCGGTGAATACTTTTTTTTTTGATCGGCGGCTGCTGTGTGCTTGGCAATTCTTGCAACTTAATTTCCCAAACTTGTGAAAGCTACCGTGTAATGGGAGAACTTGTTTGTTTGACTTTTTTGCAGTAATTCACCTTCTTTTTGTTAATGTTAACGCTCCAAGGCCGCAGTTTGCAATTCTTAGGCTTCATTTGTTTTGCTTTTATAGAAAATTTCTCGTTACCATATCAATAAACTCCCTGACGCAATATGCTTTTTTTTCAAAGAAATTAAATTAGGTGAGATGTAAAAAATTTAAATTGTCAAAGTTTTTTCTTTTTGAAAAAATGTTAACTTTCTTCTGTATGAACATTAGTTTGTGGACACTGCTGCGATGAAATTTTTTCTTTTCATTTTTGAAGGTAAACTTTTTCAAATGCTCTTCTTATTTATGCGACGGGGTTGTGTTTTTTTTTCTTTTGGTTGTAATTAAGCGACTGTGAGGCTTTTATGATTGTTTCGAATGTGATTTGTCTCCATTGGAAGAAATTATTTCATGAAGCTCAATTTCAATTTACATTCTGCACAATTTTGAATACTTTTGTGATTGCTTGAGATGAAAAAAATGAGCACTTGTTGCATAAATTTTATAGAAAAAAAATATATTTTACTGAAGTTCTGTTTGTTGTTGTGTGTCATGAACTTGCATATTACAGGTGAATGCAGTCAATTTAAGTGCAATTTTGTATACGAGGGGTCGGTCGACAGAGAGAAAGAAACAGAGGTACAAAGAGAGGGGTAGAGGAAGAATAGGTAGGTTAAATGTTGAATACATCCATGCTCGACCAGTCACAGGATATAACGGTCAAGAGAGTAGTAGCAGTGGCCATGATCAATGAAGAATAGCAGCCATTAGTGACCGCGTTTTGGCCAGTGAGCACAGGCGCGCCTCGGCTAGTAGCGTACTTTGTGTCGCCACTGCTGAACTCAGGTAGCGAGCGTTTAGTTTATTTATTATAATGATTTTCTGATGAATTCTCAATTTCACCGGACGAATTTTCATATATCTGACGTTTTTATTTGCAGAAATCTTCTTTCTTCTTTTCTTAAATAATGTTTCTCTCCTCCTCCAGTGTTTTGTTAATTTGAGAAAAAAGTGAGCTTTTTTTCTATTTTACTGTTGTAGATGAAATGATATGCTGGCAGTTAACCAAATAAAGAAAATAACAGATATATCCAATTATTAATTTTGTTTTTATTTCCTTTGTCTTCTGGTGAAAATTGTCATTATAAGAAGCTTGAATCGATTATTGTTTTTCACTGTCATTTTCTTCGCCATAGTCTGTGATGGATGCTTTGTTAATTTTTATGCCTTTGGCAATGATCGGTCAGACGCGTTTGGCTTTGTGCCTCGGCGTTCATCGAAACGGGTTGTTGTTTTCTGTCATCACCGTAGTGGCAATTAGAAACGGGGGCGTTGGCGATGTGGAAATTGATTTCATTGAACAGCGAAAAAAGGAGTAAATTTTTTTTTCACTTTTTTGCAATCAAATCACATCTAAACATTTTGTGACGTAATAAAGTTTGAGAATATATTTTAAAAGAAAGAAAAAATTTCATTCATTATTGTAATATGTGAAAATTGGTGCAGTTGCTTTGCATTTTATGCTTAAATTTGTTGTTGTATTATAATAATACAGATTCATTTTGAGCTTTCTGTTTTTATTGTTCTTGGTTTAAAAGAAGAATGTTTTTTTTTCTACTCTCTCTAATGATTGATAGTGTCAATTAGCGCTATTTGATCATGGTCACTGCACCTCTGTTATGCCTTTAAACGTTATAATTGGAAAAAAAGAAGAAAAATTTTTTGATGATAAAAAAACTCATGCTGTTCAAAGCAATTTTCCGTAGGCCAAGCTTTTTCTCTAGTGGAATAATAATGATACACGAACGAACGAACGAAAAACGACGGTGTGTGTCAGTGTTGTTCGTTTTATACAAAAGTTTTCATCTCAGTTACCGCTTAATCAAAAGTTTTTATCCAGTATTGTTGTTGTTGTTGTTGTTGTTGTAAGCATTATTTTGTTTGTTATTTTGGAAAAGATTGCTTTTTTGTACTGCTGCTGCTGCTGCTGATGCTTATGCCAGTTGTTTTATATTGATTGGAGAATGTGGAACTGTTTTGGACCAGTCTAACCTGGCTAAAACGGGGCGAACAAGTTTCACAGACAACACAAGCTTGCAAGTTGCACGAGTATTCTTTGTGTAACCGTTTTTGGCAAAGGAGAAGAAGAAGAAGAATCAAAAAATCAAATATCTCATGCATAAGTAGGCAATTTGTGATATTTTTCATTTTCTTTTGGTTCTGTGCTCGCCGATTGGAAGCCAGAAGAAGCAGAAACAGTGTTTATAAAGCTTGTGTGGAACGAACGAGCGGCTTGTCGTCATTGGATAGATTATGAGCATATTTATTAATTTACCTTTTCTGTTTTTTGCTGTTTCGTGTTTTCTCTACGCGAGAAGAAGAAAAAAACACTCTCCCTTTCTCAGTAGTTGATTATCTATCTATATATCTTGCTTTGTGAAAATTAGCGCACGTCGTCGTTGGTCGGGCATGCTGCAGAGATGAAGTTGAAAGATGGCATTTGCACGTTCGATGCTGGTGTTGATTTATTACGCAAATGGAACCTTTTCATTTATAACTGATGAATGGATGTGAATTGTTATGTCAAGAAGTTTTCCATCGAAATGAATTGTTGTACACCGGTTTTCACTTTCATCTTTACTGGTTGTTCCAAAACGGGTGAGCTTTTTCTATTTCTTCTTCTTCTTCTTCTTCTCCTTTTCCAACTATTTTTTGCAGGTTGTTTTTCGAGTTGCTTTTTTCAAAAATTCAAATTACGTACGTCCATTTTGATGAAGTTCAATTTTGCAAATGAAACTTGACTTGTTTGCAACTTGGTTTTTAAAATTGTTTCTTCTCTGGTTTTATTATGTTCCACACTCGCACGTGTTGCTCTTACCCCGAGCAAGCCTTTGGGTTAACATTTTTATTACTTTGAAACATCTGCTCTGAAAAATGCACTTCTAAACCTAGCAGGACGGGAGAAGGGAGGGAAGGGACGTTCTTCGTACGAAATGTGTCTCATTTCGAATGTCTTTATGTTCGTGCATTGCCATCCGATTGAAGCAGATTTTCCACTCTTGTTCACGAATGTTCCAATGGCAGTCACAACATCATCATCATTATTCTTTCCAATTGAATCGTTCAATTTCCCTTTTTTAAACTTCAAAAAAACAAAAATATTATCTCTGAATAATAATTATTTATTGGCTGAGCTCAACTGGTTGTGATCATTTTTGAAAAATAACTTTTAGTAATGCTTTCTGATGAGTTAGTTCTGAGCGATAACGAAGCTGACAATATGGAACAGTCGCGCCCCAGTCGAACTTGCTTGCGACAGTGGTTTTTTCTTATTCTTTTTCTATGCTTACCATCTCACAAAGCAGGTTACTATTATTTATATTTTATCACTTTTTGCTGGCTTGATCTGACTGAACATTGAGGATAATTTTACATGTTGCATAACAACGATAGATAGAAGATACTTTTGCTAGCTTCATCAACTCCAATTCACTTGGGGAAGGGGAATTATTACAACGGTGCAGCCAGTACAGAGTGTTGTTAATTTTTCTTTTATTTGGGTCGTTGCTGTGCTGTTGGTGTTTCAGAAAAATTGTCACATAGTATATTATTGCTAGCAGTCAGTTGTCACTTAGTCCACCTCGTTGGTCGGTCCAGTTCGTCTGGATTTGGATATCAGCTTTGATTATTATCAAGTCATGTGTTGTTGTGTGTGCTATGGTTGAATAAATACTGCGGCTGTTCGTTCATTTGGAACGAAAATCTCGTCCTATAGCGTATATTTACTACTTCTATTTTGCTAGCCCATTTTAATAATAATAATAGTGAGTGTATCCGTCTTCTCAAAGGCTTCTCGTCTTTGTCGTGGACAGATTTCGACATTTGATGTGAATAAAAGGAGAATGGTATGAAATATTTTTGTCCCCCCCTCTCTCTCTCTCTTTCTCTCAAGCTCTGTTTCTCATTTGCCGTGCTAAAATGCAGCTTGTTTGTTCACACTTTTACCGACTATATTCATTTGCATGCCTGGCTTCAAGTTTTGAGCATTTTCAATCCGTGAAGAAACTTTTTTTCGCTGTTTTTTTGCAGACATTGAGTGATGACAGTTAAGCAGTTAGGCACACGCACACAGAGGGGAGAGAAAGAGAAACATCGTGCTTCTTCAACTTTAAGCTTATGTCTAATTCTTTAAAAAACAGAACTTATTGAGTTCATTTGCAAATATTGGAGACAGACACTATTTTTCAATTGATTTTAAAGGGAAATGTTATTATTTAGACGATTAGTGTCACGTATACTTTTTCATTACTTGATTTTTTGTCATTTTTAATACTTCCAGTTGCATTTGTTTACTGCAGCAGCATGAAACAACATTAAGAATAATTACTTTCACTCTTGTAATTGATTGCAAGCAATATAATAATGATAATGAAGTATCATATTTAATTATTGAAGCAATAATATATCAGTTTGCTGTTTTCTTACGCCCACATTACGTAGGCGAAATTTTTATATACAGACATTTTATGTCCCAGTTGACAATTTGAACATTTGAACGAACAACGATTTTGTGCTTTTCCAACTGTGCTCGCATATTGTTTTGTTGGTAGTGCTTTTTTATGGTTTGTTCGTCTTTGCGTTAATTAATCAATGAAAATGAAAAACAACGAGAAAAGAAATACTTCTTCTACTGGTATGTAATTGAGTTTTAACTGCTTTTTTAAAAGTGAATGATAGTAAAATACAATTATAAAATAATCTATATCTGTGGCATCTCTTGATTTTTTTTTGATTTTAATACACAAAATCTGACAACTGATCGACCATTCGCTTCTGCTACGTTGCAATTCAATATGATGGTATAATTAATTTTGCTGGGTGCAACTTATTGTTTTTCTAACGGTACTGATTTGAATAATCTTGAAATATTTATTTTTCACGGTTTGAATAAAATTGTCCCTTAATCTATCGTCTTGTCTTGTCTTGTCTCTTAAATAAGATGCAATTTGCACTTTGAGCAGCTAGCTTACTTTGTCATTATTGCTGCTACTTGCTGACCACCAATCTTCTGTTTATTATGTCTCGTATTTTGTGCTATTTGTGTGCTATTCTTCATTTTTCAAAGTTCAATCATCGACAGCAGTTGTCGATTGTGTTTTGATATAATTTTTAATATTTCATCTCCCGGTTCTGGTGACGACAGCTTTCAGCCGCTGTTTTATACACATGTATGCCCGGGACGCAATTTTGTAAACGGCAAAACGAATCCTCAGGCTGAGACGAAATTAGCAACTGGGCTGTTTGTGGGTGGAAAACTTGCCCTGCAACCTGCAGGCGCTGATTTACCGTTGTCGATTTTAATTTTAATGTGTGCTTTTAATCTTGTCCGTGCAGAAATTGTCAGAGGAGGTCGTCAAATGGAGAATAGTCTTACTTCTTCTGTTTTGTTGGTATTGTTAAATAGGACTGGACACATGCATAAATGACATTTCATATTTTTCGGCAGTTTTTTTTGTGAGGAGATCAGAGATTTTTCTTCTAATCAAAAACAACAAGCAGTCAGTCAACTGGTGCGTTTGTGCAAGCAAATCGATCGATTGCATTCAGAAGTGATTTCATCATTACAAGCTGTCATATCTGGTCAAGTGATACTTTTTTCTCCTTCGCTAATGTCTAGTGTCTTTTTAGTGTTGATCATCGTTCATAGATAAATTGAAGTCATTCTTCATTTTATTTCACTGTAACAAATATTAGAAAATTTGTTTTCAACAGCTGTAACAATATTATCATTATTAGTATGAGAAATGTTCTTATTATTTTCAAAAAAAATTGATAAATCTTTTTTTTTAATTTGCGATTTAATTGTCGTCGAAGTAGAAAGGGAGAGAAAAATGGTTGCTTGGTTGGTTGGTATTAGTTGTTGCGGTTGTTGTTAGTTGTTAGATGTTCGATTTGCAGGCGTGATAGGTCGGCGTTTCTTTCGAGCAACGTTTAATTGCTTAATCAAGTGAATGCGTTCGGAGCGGTTGGCGAAGAAAGAACTGAAACTGAAAGCATGCTAATGGATAATTTTCACTTGTGCCAATAATGTGTTGTTTGTACATCGATAATGAATTTTTCTGTTTTCCAAAAGCAAATCAGAGATATGTGTTCATACGATCGTGAGAACCGTTTTTAATTCAGTCTTTTGTTTGGCAGTGATTTTTAATGTTGAAATTTGTATATATATATTTTTTTTTTATCTATTGCTCGCATACATTGACTGACTGGGTGATTGATGTGTCATGCTTGAACAAGAAGGAAATGGAGAGGGCGAGGAAAGCAGAGGGGGTGGGGGAGGAGGGGAGAGGTTGTTTCGAATGAGAGAATTGAGTCTACTTTGAATCCGGAAGGCATGAATGATTTGGTGTCGATTCTTTGAATTTATCTTTTTCCTCATGCACGAGTGGCATTGATGACGAGAACATGGCAATAATAATGCCTTTGCTCAGGCGCTTCCGAAATGTAAATTCCTTAAATGCAATCGACAATTTTTGCAAACTCTTCTCAGCGACATCTGTGAAAAGCATTTCGCGGCAGTAAGTTTGCAAATTCTGGTAATTGGATTGTTTTATGATATCATTAGCTCTCAAATATATTTTATTTGTTAGTTTATTCTGAAAATCAAAGTTGAAAAGTCGAAAATTCATTTGTTTCAATTAATTTGATTTATTTATTTTTCTTGCAATGTATGGTTTATTCATGTGTTTATCAATCTGTTAAAGCAGAACATCGGATTTTTTCTATACTAGGCATATTATTATTATTATTATTTTAGAAAAGGGTATATACAGTAAACAAATTTTGAAATAAGCAGATTTATATGAAAAATGACAGTTATTTTTTTTACACTTGAGTATGGATCAGAGTTTGTGGACAGAGTGTAGAAGTAGTGATCGAAGAAAATGAATTTTATTTTCGTATTTTCAATTTCATCGATTTTTTTTGTACTTGCATAGCTATTTTGAGCAGTGAAAAAACGATGAACACTGTGCACTTGGTTGAATGGTTGGTTGGTGGTGGGTAGATTTTCTTGAAATAATTTTCGTCGTTTAAAATTTTGCTATTTTAAAAGAATAATTTTCAATTGACAGTTTTATGGTATGTTGTCGTTGTTGTTGTCGACGTTGCTGCGATGGCTGTTAGTTAAGCTTGTAGTTTGAGTGTACGAGTTGTTCGTACGCTTTTCCTTAGAGACGCTTTAGGTTGATTGACTTTCAATACTGGAACGACCGCGCGCTTTTCTATCGAATGTTTGTTCTACACTCTGGGGCTTTTCGGTGGTGGTAATTTTTTCTTCCTCTCTGCAATTTTTACACCATTGCTAACAGCACAACAACAACAACAACAACAACAACGAAAAGCTTCCCATTTCTATTGTCTTTTTCAATTTGTTCAATTCTGGTTGTTTTGAACTTTGAGAAATGAACTGGAATTTTTACATTCTAGAGAAGCGAAAAACTTGCTTGTTCAATATTCGGAAATTTTTCTATTTAGCAGTCATTTGATTGGCAAATCGAGAGAACACTGGGAAACAGAGACATAGAAGGATGAAGTGTGGGAGGGGGACAGGCGGAAATAAATGTTTCAGAGAAAGAGAACGCTCGAGAATCTGTACAGTTAGTGCAGCTCAGTGATGATTCTGAGGAGGTGGAGGAGGAGGAGGAGTATGTTGATGGTGATGATAGTTCAGCTTTGCGCACTGTTTATAGAAGCACATTTCTAGTTATGCAATATTGACTAGCGTAGTATTTGCAATTTGAACTTTATTCGTGCAAATTAATATTTCTTCGACATTTGAGCATTGAAAATGAAGAATAAAAAGAAAAATAAAAAGCACGATCATTATTATTATGACACTAGTTACACCATCATTTTCTCTTTACCTACAAGCTGTAAATGTGCTCCGGATTGCTTTTTCTCTAATTGGTAGAAGTATTGTTTTTTATTTTTGCTGTTGGAATGATTTGGTGAGAAAGCTAAAAGATATAATAATAAATAAATCCATCTTGCGCAGTATATTTCTTTCTTATAGTTGTGTTTTGTGCAATGTGCATGCGCATCTAGCTAGCTGTATGTGGCAACTTTGAAAGCTCCGTTTAATCACAACGGCAAGCAAGCAGTTTGTTGCTTTTTGCCAATTATTATTATTATTATTATTATTATTTGTTATTTTCAACGGTTGGTTGTTTTGTTGCTCTTGAAACAGTTGTTTCCATTTGGCACAACAACAAGCGGATCCCTTGAAGCTCAACTGTGGGCGTTGTCTGCGTGGCTTTAGAATTTTCGCTCGATGACGCGTCGATTTTTGAAAATAACTTCTTCTTTCTTCTTCTTCTTCAATTGTCTCATTAACTTCCTGCTTGCAGTGTCCAGCTGCGTCGCTTCGTTGACTTTTTTTTTAATCACCATACAATTTCTCTCAGATAATATTATTTTAATATTTTTTCATTTGATTTTTCAAAATGTTTTTCATGTTGCAAATTCATTAGTTACAGTTGTGGTTTCTAGAGAAAAGAGACAGGGGGGGGGGGAAGAGAGAGAGAGAGAGAGCATTGCTGTTCAGTGTGCCGAACAACGTGATCGAGCAATTTCTATTCATTCATGCGTAAAAAAGTGAAGAGTAATGATTTGAAACTTGAGCCAATTTATCACGTTGAAGAATGACTCATTTGTATTATACTTACATACATATATATACGATTGCGTAGTTGTTCTTTTTTCTTTCTTTTATGGAATTTTTCTGAAGCAAGTTAGCAGAATCAGTATAGCGGATTCAGTTCAGAAAGTGGTTTGGAAGTGCATTTTTTGATTTGTTTATCATTCACTGAAAGTGATATTCGCATATTAGTGCTACCTGGCTTGTAATTCTATTCATGTTGTTGTCACCATAGCTGTGTGTTGTAATCTACAGTGGGGAATCGGTTGTTGTGCGACATATGCACGGCAGTTTGCTTCTTTGATTCTTTATGATGTTAGCCATTTTGTATTTTTCCTATCTTCTTATCCAGGTGTATTTTTTGTTTCTGTTGTGCACAAGTGAGATGAAGTCATCGATGAAGAAGTCGATGTGAAATTGCTTCATTTTACTTTTTATTTTCCAATTTTTTCCCTTTTCTTTTCCAATTCATGCGCGTAACACTGGGATCAAGTTTTTTAATAATCAAACGAGACGTGTTTCTTTCTCCCTTTCAAACAGATTAACATGTTATCCTTATTGTTACGTCATCCAGTCAGTCGTAGGCTGCATTCATCAGCAGTGCCGCGTAATGAGAAAAGAAAAGAAACAGCTTACTAGCTAATTTTTTTTTGTTTTTCGTTTTAGAGTTGTTCGAGTTGCTTTTGCATTTGACTTTGATTAGTTGTTTTTGTTTCATTTTCATCTTATGTTGCATATATACTCATTTTTCTGGCAGCAGTGTGCTAAATGTTGTTATCCAATGTCCGCATATCTCGCAATAGTTGTGGTTACGTTGTTATCGATAGTAGTAGTAGTAGTAGTCGTCGTAGTAGTAAGCTTTTCATTGTTGCTTGTGACAATTAATTAATTGTTCATGGCTGTGTTGATGTAGTAAAGATGCTGCTTTTCTCCCTTTCTTTTTTTGTCATTCTTATTATATTGCTCTAATGTATAGAAGATATTCATTCAAAATATAGAATATAATTCATTAATACGAACATGTGAAGATTTGTTTGTTTTATTAAAAAATATGAACAGAAAGGCATGTTGTGATGCATGTTAAATTCATGGAAAATAATTCTACTTCTACATTATATATTACGTAAGAAATATCTTAATCTGCTGTATTGTTCCATAATGAATGTATACATACACACATGCATACATACATATATACGTATACGTTCATACATTTATTAAATTTAAATTTTTTTGTAAAATTTTGTGAAAATTGTTTTTTCGAACGGAAGATTTTGCTTTTTATCTTTGTCCGGTTTGTGTGTCGTGTATATTTCCAACTAAATCACGTCAACGTGCAGTCGGTTGGCTTGTCTCTGCGGGCCGATTCGCATTGATCTTCTCTGCACGAGCCGTTTGCATGCGTACTATGCGCTTAGTGATATCAGCATTTCAATGACTGACGCTAGCAGCAGGCCGTCAACTTGAGTAAATTGTCGCATTTCTGCCGATTGTACGTTGGCATTGTCAATGAATTTGATCAATGGACGACGTGTAAAGCAGCAGCTAACTCTTTTCCTTTCTTTTTTCTTTCTTTCTTTCTCTCAGCTTCTGCGCGTTTGTGCTGTGGAGGTTAAGGAAGGGGAGGGCGTATATACATATACATGTATATGTATATGCGTGTGTCGATGTGCATCTTCTTTTCGATTACTAGTTGTTAGTTTAGTTGTTGTAGCGAACGAGCTTGTTGTTTCCAGTGTGTTTTGCGGCCGACATGTCTCACCAATGTGTTGTGACTAGTAATTTTATTGACATGGTGTGATTATCTGTAGTTTAACACGCATTTTCTGCGTATGTATTCATTTGTGTGTGCGTGTTCTGATTCGCTCGAGTAGTACTTGCTTGTTTGTTGTCAGATGTTGTTTGTTACCTTGTGCAAATTACTCAGCATAATAACTGTATATTCCATGTATATATAGTTAATTTTAGTTTTGTTAATGATTAATTATTTTCATTTGATTAAACGGCAAAATCTTTATAGCTTCACTTTTTTTCGTATAATTCATTCATATCCAGTTTAAATGTGTTTAAGTGTATGAATTTAAAATTTGAAAACTTTAAAGGTGATCAGATTTCTGCAAGCGATCACAAGGAGTAGAAAGAGGGGAATTGCAAGAGAATATTTCCTAATTTGTAAATTGCGCAGTAGAAGAGGAAGAGAACGTCACTCCCCGGTATCTCTTATCTAATCGTATAGTTTTTCCATTAACAGAAATGCTTGAGGCATATTCATCCAACAACAGCGTATAAAGCAAATGACAAAAAATAATAATACTAGGCTAGATGTTCAGTTGCGCATTGGTTGATTGCTATGATTTATTTCACTTTGCTTTTAACTATCATTTTAAAAAATCTTGTTTACTTTGATATAAACAGAAGGCATAAGTTGTTTTGTTTGTTTGTAATATTGTCGTCCGTTTTTGAAAACGCGCGCCGTCACCGCCACCGCCGCCGGTGATTCTGCAGATCGATAAGCAGAACGCGTGCGCGCGTTGCCACTAGGCTTTGCTTGCCTGCTTGCTTCGCTGTGCTTTTGCGTGGGTTCCGCGACGGCGCTTCCTTCAGCAAACAAATCGCCAGCGTTGCCGCCGCCGCCACTAGCTGCTTTCCTAATATTAAAATAGATGCTTAATGTGCTGTTGTCGTTCCCGTTGTTAAACATGTGTGGTGTTTTGATATTTTAGACTAACCGGCTGAAGCGAGAAAATCGTTACAGTTTGTTATTTGTAAACGAAATATGTTATTATTATATACATTAAAACTCCAGGTATAATCGTCTACATGATAATAATCTGCCTACAAGCACATACACACACACACACACACACACACACACATAATATATATATGTACGTGACAGTTTGATGAATATTAATGTTGACGTGTTAGGCCAAACTCTTCTGTCACGTTTGTAGAAGAGTATTGTCGTGTTCTTTTTATTTTAATTTTGTTTAATTTGATGCTTTTTAGCGTTGTCGTATGGTCGGCTTTGTTGAGAAGTACCGATTGAATCGGTCAACGACGTGCCATTGGTATGGAACAACATGCTAGTAGTAGCAGCAACACTGACCGTGCGGTTGATTGTCCAGACGCTGCGCAAGTGGTTGCATTGAAACGCAATTTCAAAGAAGCTGACCAACTGCTGGTGACCGATGACGATTGCTACAAAGCCGGCACATTGAAATCGACCTCATCACACATGGCTGATTGTAAGTTGAATAATTTTCTTTCTTTCATTTATACATGTTTTAATGTTGGTTCTGGTGAAGCTTGAGCTGAAAACAATTTTATACTAATTAATTAAGCTGTGCGATTGAATGTGATTTTTTATCTGTCGACTGGTGAGGAAATTTTGATTTCATCGAAACAGCTTTAGCTTACAGCGTTGTGGTGGTATAGGTGGTGGGCCGAGGGAAAATGGACCAATTTGACATGATTTGAACGGCGACGTTGACGATGATGACGACAATTGTGACAATGTTGATTTTGATATTGATAATGAGGATGATAATGTGGATGATGATTTTTGTTTTGAAAAAATGATCCACGTTTAGTGCATTGGGCAGGGCGGAGATGTGCTCAAAATCGTCCTCCGGAGTATTAGTGCGCGTCGTCAGGCATGACGTGAAAAAGCGGCAGACGTTGATTGATTTACGACAATTAACAACGCTGCTTAGTTATATCGTTAGCTAAATTGTGTCCGATTGATTGAAAAACTTTCTCCCATTCAAGAAGTCGGTACATCTTTACTTTCTTTTCTCTCTTTTTTAAAATTCTATTCTTTCTCGATCTGTAACTTCTGTTTTTACCAGTATATTTATTTATTTATTTTTGTGACTTTTTAATTTTATTTATTGAATTCGATGATTGAAATGATGCTTTGTTATGTTCGGGTGAGCGCATTTCATTGAGTGCGTAATTTAGAATGATTTCAATTAGCGATTCTTTTGCTAATCAGTTAGTTGTTTTCCATTTCCACGCTAAGTGTTCATGAATAATGGAATGATAATATGCAAAAATTACGCTAATCTTGGGAACATTTTAATCTGTTTGCATTTGATCATGTTTTGGTTGTTGTTCTAAATTAAATTTCCTCTTTTATTTATCTATCTTTATAGATCTATTTATATCTCTGTACAACGGCTTGTTTCTCTTCACGTTAGCCCATTTATCATTCATGTATCATGTATAATAATAATAATAATAATAATAATAATATTGATGTGTTATCATTGAAATTAATCAAATAATGTTTCATATTCCTTCATAGCATATATTTACGTTTATATTGCTGTGATGATTTATTTTTATTAATTATCATTATTTTTAGAAAGAAAAGAAATTGTCTAGGCGTTAAATTGTTTATGTATATGATTGATTGTTTGATTTATAACTATTTTTTAGTTTCATTTTCTTATATATTTTTCTTCCAGCTGATATTTACTGCCACTTTTATTCAGTTTATTTAGATGATTGCAAATTTTGAAAGTGAGATCATGAAGTTATATATATATTTGATTGATTGGTTAATTTATTCATTTATGAAGTTTTTGCTTTTTGGATATTTAAAATTTAATCAATTTATGCTTTTTTTTAGGTTCTGAATCGGCTGGCGTTAGCGTCGGGGGTTTGAGGTCTTCTTCCATAGTAGCTGACTTTGGAAGCCATTGTTCGGCACGTTCTTCTAGTTGTGAATCGTTGCGAGATGACGACTACCTTCTCAACAACACCGTCGACAATGATGCTGTTTCATTTGGTCATTCCGTTTCGCTCAAAGATTGGAAAGGAGCCCGCGTGCTTGCCAGGCCATTGGATCGTGAAGATTATTATTATTCTGCTTGCATCAAACTGGTCCGACCGAACAACGCTGTTGTGGTTGAATTCGACAATGTGGCTCAGTTGAACAGTTTGGTCGTCTACCGAGATGTGTTCACCGTTTCGCAGTTTGATATTTTGGCTGATCAAGTAATTATTTCGATTTTATTGAAAGTTTTATTATTCATTTTTGATCAAAAGCAGCAGTAGTAGCGTTGAATGATTTGGTATAATTTTGTCATTTCTAAGGCACCGGTACCAGAACTGGTGAAAATTGGTATGGTCGTGTGTGCTAGACGAAACGCTGATCAGCCTCATTTTGAACTTGCCGAAGTTGTCGGTATAAGCATGATGCCGGTCAGCTTTCAGCTGAAGTTCACAACAATAACAACAGGTAATAATAACTTTCCATCGATTGGTCAGTCACGTCAATCTACTGGTCGAGTTCATTCTGCATCACCGGATGTCACTTATTTATGGGTATCCAGAGCGAACATTCGTTTGCTGAGACCGCCTTGGTACGATTTTTGCAAATTTTATTTCTGTGGAATGGGTTCTTATTTCAAGAATGTTGTTTCAAACAATTCAGGTTCGAAGAATTGTCTTTTGAAATTCAACAACGGTCCTCAACAAAAACGGCTGTCAGCTTTGTACCGTTTTGGCCGCATCAGGCTTGCGTTGGCGGGGTGCCTCAGTTGAACACCAACTTGGGCAGCGTGACCACATCGGTTGCGGGTTCGTTGATGGCTGCGGCGCCGACTGATTTACAAGCTGAATACGAGCTCGCGGTCGCTTGTCCGTCTACTGATGCAGTTCATCATCATCATCATCATCATCATCATCTGCCAAGTGAAACTGGTGTGGAAGATTTGGAGGAAGAAAATCAGCAGGTAAATGAATAAATATGTTTTTTCTTTTTGGATTTTATTTGGACATAAATATTTCATGTTCAGTTTTATGTTATTTGTATCTTGTTTGTGAACTTATATTAAGATGAGCTTCTTTCTGCGTATCAAACAGCGTAATAATGAAGCTGTTCCAGAAAATGTTAATTTTATTTTTAATTAAAAAAAACAGGACGAAAACAGTTCTGAAACAGCAAGCGAACCTAGCGGTTATGGAAACATGTCACCTCGGTCGAACGTTAGTGCTGATGGAAGTACGGTTCGTGTGTCGAATGTGTTGACTCCACTTTCTTCTACGGATTCCCATTCAACCGGCGATAAATGCGACATACCTGAACGTACTGATAGTGCAGCTAGCTCTACGGAAAATAGCAACGGTAATAGTGCGAACAACGGTGGCGGTAGCGGTGGTGGTTTATTGTTGAAAAAGAAGCATCAGAAAGGCGACGTCATGCTCACACCTGGTGGTATAAGGAAGAAATTTAACGGCAAGCAATGGCGTCGTTTGTGCTCTAAAGAAGGCTGCAACAAAGAATCACAGCGACGTGGTTACTGTTCTAGGTGAGAGGTGTTTCATTTTGCACCTTCAAACTGCAACTTTACTCAGGTGTGGTCGATTTACAGGCACTTGTCTCTTAATGGCAAAGCGTACGGTTTTGATCCTTGTTACGCTTCGCCGAACTTTTTGATGATGACATCCCAAGACGGGTATGGTCTTAAAGAATCATCCGGCGTCGACGGTTTGGAATTGTCGTCCGCTGGTCATCTGTACTCACCGACGATGTGCATGCTGGATTCTTCGACAGGAATTGATGGTAGTGTTGGTCGGGGGGAATTTGACGATGCAATGGCCGTGACCAGTTTGATTAGCCTTGCCGAGGCGAAACATTCAATTTTGGAAACGCAGGCAATGCAGGGTCATAATTATCGACTCGATTTGACCTATTCCAACGTTGCTAGCGAATCACAACAACCGTTGCATGTTGGTACTTTGTTAGGAGATCGTCTTCGAACCAGCTCATTATCTGCCTCTCTACCATACGAGACTGCCATTCGTCAGTCAAAATTTCAGCACGTGTTGGTGAGTTTCATGAATTATTTAAAAACAGTTTTTTCAATGCTAGATGATATATTAATTTTTCAGGAGGAAAATTCCGATGATAAAGCTCGTTGTATGATTGTTAAGTCGTCCCAGCAAGGAGGAGGTGATTGGAATTTTACAACCGGAGGAAGACTTACAACTGATGATCGGTCGGCTTTAGTTTCGCTTAGTCATGCCGAAGGTTTGTTGCTTTGTGTGCGTTTAAGTTTGAAAAGAAACGAAGAACTTTTTTCTCTTAAGGTGAAGTGGACGAAGATGACATCGACGACGATGAGGACGACGATGATGACGACGTCTTTGACAACACTCATGGAGATGATGAATATCACGACAAACAGACCCGATCACAGGAATCAGAGAGGTTGGGCAACAAACGCAGAGCTCAAAGTCTTGGAGCAATGCCAAAGGATTGTAATGTACCGAAGAGTCCGAAAAAGGTATTGAAAAAAAAATTTCCTTTTTCATTCAAATTTTATATTTCAAATATACATATTTTATCGCTTATACATGCTTATATATATATACATATATATATATATACATGCATTGTGCAACAGGCGCGTGACAGTGATCACATTCGAAGACCAATGAACGCGTTTATGATTTTTTCGAAACGACACCGGCCGCTTGTTCATCAACGTCATCCGAATCAAGACAATCGGACAGTGTCGAAAATACTCGGTGAATGGTGGTACGCGTTGGGTCCAGAACAAAAGCAGGAATATCACAATCTTGCGTGTCAGGTGATCACTTTTACCAGTGCTCATTGATACTTAAACATTAATTATTAATGATAGGTTTTAATTGAAATTTGTTGAACTTTCTTTCAAGGTCAAAGAAGCTCATTTTAAAGCTCATCCAGACTGGAAATGGTGCAACAAGGAGAAGAAGCCTGTGACGCTGAAAAAGGATGGTGAGAAGGGTTAGCGCTGTTTTGAATTCGAATGAACAAGAAAACAGTATATTTGTTCTCTTCAGATGAGGATGCTGCGGTTGCTACGTGTCATGCGATGGAAGATAGAACTGCTAAGGATTTGGAAACAAATTTGGCTGATTCTAACGAAGATGTTGTTACTGTCGATGATCATGGGCAACAACAGATGCTGAAGAAAATTGTCATTGAAACTGATGACCCTGATACTTCCAATGGTGAGAGTTGTCTTCTTTTGTTTCTTAATAATAATTTTTATTTTTTTTATTTACGATAATGTATAATTTTCAATCATACCGTTTATTTCGTTTGTTGCCAAAATAATATAAAAATTTGTCTTCTGAAACTGAGTATTGATAAAAAAAACTGTTGATCTGGTACGGAATATGTACATTTATTTAACTTGTATGCTTTTATTTCAGTTGCATCGAATACGAGAAGTCCGATTGGAGTAGGAGGGGCAGCGGGATATTTGCCTCAGAAGCAACAACATCAACTTCTAACAGGAAATTTGAGTGAACGTGTTCCGTGCATGTCGCAGGAATCACCATCATCCGACGCTGCCTGCAGTTTCAAATCGACAGAACCTGTGACCGCTGTACGCCCAGCTCCAACGAAACTGTCTGCCACAGCTGCAGCTGCTATATACGGTCATTTTCATCATCAAGGCATGTCGAACAGCTTTACCGCTGGTACACATTTGTTGCAAAAATTAGAACTCAGTCGACTAAGTTTGTTTGGTCGCCCTGAAGCTGAAGTTCCTCTTTCTTCTGATCCTGTGCTCCACTCGCCGGTGTTGGTCCATTCCAATTCTGTCGGCTGCTTTCCATATCCAGTAGTCTCATATCCGGGTAAATTTTTCTTTTTTTTTGTGGCGTTTCTTATTTCTATTTTTGCATTTTTTGAGAGTTGTTTTTTTTTTCATTTTTTCTTTCAGGATCGCCAGGAAATTTTTCTTCGTTTATTCAGGAAAAGGTTGCTACGGCTAATCTTGTGCCATCAGTGTGCCCTTCTAACCAGACGTTGGTGTTTCCTCCTTCTGCTTCTGGTTTGGAAATGCTTCAACGAAGTCCCAGGTTTGATGTACCGCCGTCGCATGGTTGTTTTCCTCACACTCCACTTCTCTCACCGATATGCACTCCAGCTGGATTGTACGCTAGTGCAATTGCCGGGTCGGCATTTTCACCAAAAGCTACCAGCAGCGCCGCTGCCGCCGCCGCCGCTGCTGCAGCAGCAGCTGCTGCTGCACGCTTGCCTCCTTCACATCCTGTAGTGGATCCGTTCTTGGGAAACAGCCACACGTCCGCTGAACTGCTCAACTTTCCATCCGGTGTTGATAATAATTCGGTAGAATTTTAAAATTCTTTTTTCTTTTTTACATTAAAGGCGATATATATATATATATATATATTGCATGTATAAATAATAAATGTTTGACTTATTTTATTTTGTTGTTTATCAGGCAACTGCCGGTAGTGAATCATCTGTCAGCAGTGACCAGAGAAGCAGTGACAGCACAATCATATCGGTTGGAAATGCTAGCTGTTGCACATCGCTGCCGTCAACACCAACCATGGTTGAATCTGACCGTCACGGCGCTTTTAAAGCATATTCAACCGTAAACACCACTGCTCTGACAAATGCAGCAACAGTCAATGTCACAGCAGCTTCTGCAACTGTCGATGCATCATCTTCCATATTTGCCAGTCCTCCATCTTCATCTGGTCTTGATCGATTGTCACCGACAATGCGGAGTACGGATTTTGGTGGCAGTGTCCGAAAGAAGCATTCACTAGTGACGGCCGGTAGTAGCAGCGTTGTATCGGTGAGAAATTGCCTACATCTTTTCGCATAATATGCTTGTCCGGTGAAAAATGCTTGCTTACTTTTGACTCTGTTTATTTGCTTGTTTTTTCTTCTTTTAGACGTTTTCAGCTAGCTCGTCGCTTTCCAATCCTACGCAATTCATATTGGCGCCGACGCCTGCTCAGCTTGGGATTGCTCCGGGTCAAACGAAACGCTCCAACAGCAGTAGCAGCAACAGCAACAGCAACAGCTCACCGTTGCCTCCTTTTTCCCAAGTAAAATAAATCGTTCTATCTTTTTAATATTTTACACTTGAAAGGCTTTTACAGTTTTTTGAAAAATTTTTGCATAAGCATTTCAGTTTTGTTTTAATTTTTTCCAATTTATTAAATAATAGTAATAATAATAATAATAATGTTACGCTAAATTTATTAATATTTTTTTCATATGTTAAAATTGTGATAACAGAATGGATTTGGAACTTTGATTTTTCTTTCTCGTGGTGGGGTTTCTTCCTCCATATAGGTAGGCGGAAGTAACGGCGGTTGAGAGGAGAACAATCAGAAAGTTAAAAAACAGCTGTAACAGCTGGATATTTGGGACCGATATTTATGAACGAACGTTGCATTCTTTTTCTGCTTATCCTGTGTGAAGCAACTGTAATAGTTGGTAATAGCAGCTGTAGCAGACAGTTTGCTCAGTCGATTCAGCCAAAGTGAACAGAAATTGAACAGTTCAGTGCAACCGTTGTTGATTGGGACTTTTTTTTTTATTTTGATCGTCTCTTTATCTGAATTGTTCAGATAAGCCTACACCAATGTTTAACGAAAAAAAAGCGACGTTCTCTTTTGTTGCATTTTTGAAATTAATATTTCATGAATCTATGCAGTGCGAGCAAATTTTTAAACATTTTGAAATAAATAAATTTTCAATCTGTTTGTTGTTCACATTAAAATCGAGCATTTAGTAGTGTAGTTGGTTAGCAGCAGCTAAACGAAGCTCTTTCTTTCTTTCTTCTTTTTTTTTCATCGGCAATTAATTAATGTAATGATTACTAATATTATCTTGAAAATATTTAGAGTCAAAGATCAGCACAGACATCGATAAGTGATTCAAGCACTGATAATAAAGCGATTGAAGTGGGCAACGGTAGTACTACAATTGTTAGCGAAAAATCAGATGCGGTTGACTGTTCCAAAGCCGTTTTTAAGCGGCAGGATAGCAACATGGACAGGTAATTTGAAATGATTATTTTTATTTATTTATTTATTTATTTTTCGTTTTACAGGGTTTTGTCGAAGGTGAATTTCGGTGCTAAGTTTGCTCAGTTGCCTGAATTCGATCCGGACGAATGCGAGCCATCGTCATTGCCCACGACACCATCACAAATAGTGAGAACATATTTTGACAAGCAGAAGCAGAGTAAGCATTTTCTTACCTTTTTTTTTGTTTTTATCTTTTGCTTTGAATTTAATTTTTCATATTTGTCGTTCAGCTTTGCCTTTGGAAACAAACGACCCGACGCTGTTGAGCAGTCCATCTTCTTGCAAGCAAGCTCCAAAAACTCCTAGTCGTCGAACTGGTAATTTTTTCTTCGGTGCCAACTTCAACTTGGATGCACTGATGGATCCTGCTTTACGAAAATCAGGTTTGTTTATTTATATTATTATTATTATTGCTTTTATTTGTTTGTTGAATGATTTCAATTGTTACACTTCGGTGTGTTCAGACCAAGAAACTGATCCGTCTCCGGTTTGTTCTCCGAGAACTCCCAAAACGCCGTTGGACAGTTGGGAAAAGTCGAACAGTCGAAAATTGCTCGACGAGCGTCGGCGACTTGTTATGGAACTGTTCGAAAAGGAAGGCATGTTTCCATCGGGTAAGTTTTCGGCTTCTTGTTTTTGTTGAAGTCATTTTCTTGATGAGAAATTCCATTTGTTGTTCAAGCCACCGCCACAACGCAGTTTCAAACACTGCACGCCGAAGTGTTCCCTACAAAGCAGATATTGCAGTTGAAAATCCGTGAAGTACGACAAAAAGTGATGGCTTCCGTACAATCTCCTGCCACGCCTTCTTTGCACGGTGCCTCGAATCCGGTGCCCACGACCCCCCTAACGCCCGGCCTAGCTTCGGGTAATTTGTTGCAATACGACGTGTAACAGATTATCTGTTTTTATTTATTATTATTATTGTTTGTTTGTTTGTTCAGAATCCAGCAGTTTAGCTTTGTCATTTGGTGTGCAGCATTCACCACGTGACCAGTGCACGGAGAAGCTTTCCGTTTCACACCCGCCGACAACCGTAACAACTTCGTAAGCTTCATTTGAATCTTCTCTTCTCTTCTCTTCTCTTTTACCCGACATTTGTGCACAACATTTTTTATTGTTTCTTTTTCTCTCTCGATATCCTCTTTTTCATTCTTTTTGTTATTTTTTAATACTTTTTTGTATGGTGTCCAATTGTTACGTGTAGATTTTAGTTGTGTATATGCACTTCGTTTTTTTCTGTTTTTTCAATTTTACTTGCTAAAAGAGACTTTGCACTTTTGAAGCGCACATTTGCATTTATATATTTACGTGCAATTGTCGCGCTCTGTTGATTCATGACGAAGGAAAAGAAAAATGATAGTAGACTTCTATGAGAATTATATGCAATTTTGTTTGTTTTGTTCGCTGTCAATAAACAAAGGCAAAAGTTGAATATATTTTGAAAATGGAGAGGGGGCTGTAATTAGAAGAAGCATGATTTTGTTTATTTCTTTGTATCCCAATATAATTATTGACAATGAATCACAAAGAATCGTTAGAGAAGGAAAATTTTCTCACCAATTATTATCACGTTAGATTTTTCACGAATGCATTGTGTTGTTCCAAATCTGGTGTTCATCTAGATTGGAAAAAGTAGATAAGTGAGCGAAATAATTGTTGTAGTATTTTAAATTAAAGTTGTTGGAAGAAACGATCAAAAGTTTCTAGAAGGCGTTTTACGTCGCCTGTAGTGTCGAATCCGTGACCAGGAAATTCCAAGTCTGGATGCAGACCCACAATGAACGCGTGTTGATCGATCAGTTCAGGGCCGGAATGGTTGCTGTCCCTGAGGAAATCGAAATGTTCGGCCGCGGGCTGTTTTTTCAAATCGCCCACGACCACTGGTCTCGTTTCGACTCCATGTTGTTCGAGAAAGTTGACAAGTTGATCACGGCTGAAGCGTTGATTCGGTTTCACCGTGATCGGCACGAACATCCAACAGGGATCCGTATTCGAATACGGTACTGGCAGTTGTAGTTCAGGATGTTTTCCCATGTAATTTTGTATCAGTTGGAATTTCTTGTTTCTACTTTGACCGAACTGAACCAGTCGATTCAGTTGCACTTGTCCAAACGCGCCTTGCAATTCTGTCGGCCGAACGTTGAAACCCCAGTGCGTGAAAGTGAACCTGGCATCTCGATCCATTGGCACGACCGGCTTGTTTAGCATATCTCTGCACCATCCGTGCGCTCGAAGCATGCGCAGAGCGTCGGCAAAGCGGTCGTCGTTGGTGACCACCATGCCGCCTTCCATCGTGACCAAATGGTGGGAGAAGAAAAATGAAAACGTACCTGCCGCGCCGAAAGTTCCAACGTGCTGGCCGTTGGAACGGGCGTTCAACGACTCGCAGCAGTCTTCCAGAAGAACCAAACCGCGACGACGGCACAAGCTGACAATCGGTTCCATTTGGCACGGATTGCCCATCAAGTGGACCAGAAACAGAGCCTTGGTTTGTGGACCGATGGCTTGTTCAATTTGCTCGACGTTGCTGTTCAACGTGGTCGGGTCGATGTCGATGGTTTTCACCTTCAGGCCGGCCATGGCGGCGGACCAGATCTGCGTTGGCCAAGTCAGAGCGGGCACCAGGATCTCGTCGTCCGGCGCCAGCAACGCCAAGCCCGGCGTCACGCAGGCGAAACAAGCCAACAGATCTGCACTGGAGCCGCTGTTCACCATCACCGCATGTTTGGCGCCGACGAAATTGGCAAAGCGCTTCTCAAAGTCCGCCACTTTGCGGTTCATGGTCGTCTCGAACCGAAGCAACGAGTCCAACGCGTTCAGCACCTCATCAACACCGTACGATGGAACGCTCAGTGGATACCAGTAGCGGCTGTTTGCGTGGTTCGCTTGCTTTTGTGCATTCAGCGATCGGTTCACCAAATGGATAAGTTGAGAACGTTCCTGATCATCACAACAGCCTGGATACAATTGTTCTTTTTGTTCACTTGGTTCACTTTCCATTTTATTATTCATATTATTATTGTTGTTGTTGTTGTTATTCAAAAAATAATAATTAATATAATGTAATAAAGAACGTTATACCAATAAAACAACTTAAAGTAAAAGTAATAATCAGAGTGACAGGTTGTCTTCTCTCTCTCTCTCTGCGTGTAGCAGCTTTCTTTCTATACATACATGTATATATATATATATATATATATATATATATGTATATATATGTATATGTATGTATGTATGTGTGTGTGTGAGTGTGTGAGTGTGTGTGTGTGTGTGTGTGTGTGTGTGTGCGTGTGTGTGTGTGTGTGTGTAAGTGAGTGTGTGTATGTTATGTTTGCCGTTAGGCATTAAATACTTGATCTCTGTTTGCGTTGAAACAACTGTAAAGGTTTGTTTGAATGCAATCTGATAGAAAAAGGTTAGGGAATATTTCTGTCATCGACAAACAATCGCTTTTGAATTACATCAGCCAGTCAGTGTTCTGTACTTTAAGTTATTGTTTAGTTAGCAAAGGTAGATTTAACGACACTACAAATGCTATCTTGCACTGATGCCACTGCATTGAAAAATGTCTAACTGAAAGCTCAAATATTTTTTCTTATAATTTTTTTACAACCTACATTTGTTTCATCTTACTGTAATTCTCAAATAACAGTTTGCACAGCTAATTCGGCAAATGCCCGATGTATGTAAATGAAATATTTTATTTAAAAGCAAATTAAATTAACTGACGTCAGTTTGCATTTCTTTGCACCGTAGTGTTAATGTTAAATAGTAGAAATGCATAATTATTTGCAAATCTTATTGAAACTTATTAATGAGTATCAGCATATAATGCAAATATATGCGAAATGCAATTGTTCATTAATAAATTGATCATTCATTCACCAAAAAAGTTCAACAAAGATAAGATTGGAAACGAATATCTTGATATGCGTATCAAATCAATCTGAAATTAAACATTTGTCTAGAAACCTTTTCCAAAGTTCAATAGAAATGCTTCACTTGAACAAACACCTTCAGATGTCATTCAGCAGGCTGAGTGCAGATTAGAAGTGATCAAGCGAAGCTGAATCATTCGCCGATTGTTGCAACTTGCAGCACAAATATATTTTGTTTCATTAGCTATGCAAATAACAGGCACTTTAAAACGTTGTTTACATCCGCCATGAGTAATTCAATTCATTTTCAATTTTCATATTTGCATTCTTTGCAATCAAATTTTTTGATTTTAAAGCAATTAAAAAATACTATTTAAAAAATTTCACAATTACATTGATAAAAGTTTTATCAATGTAAATTAATAATGTTCTGACTGACGTTACGAAAAAACGACAACACTTTAACAATAAACACGAAAAGGAAGTGTAAAAATTAACAGCGTTCCGAACTGAATTGTCTGTCACATCTTTTGTTTTTACTACTACTATTACTATTAAGAATAATAATTTCTACTATTACTGCTGATAATAATACTAAAATTATTAAGCAATATATAATTTATTAATATATTTCAAATTAGTAAAAATAATGTTGCATTAAACTATTATAATTTGAAATCAAATGATAGACTGAGTAAATATGCCCAAAATTGTTTACTTAGAAATAATAATAAATATATACTTAAACAATATAGTTAAAAAAACAATATAGTACTTAAATATCATTTGCAAACAGTATCCTATTGCTTGCATAACTCAGTTTGTGGTAAACAGGTTTTGGCTTGTCTGTTGGTTGATGCTATGTTGGTTACGATTGTGTATCCGACGAATCATAGATTACAATTTAAGATTAATCCGAATTTGACGCTTTACCAAGTAAGAAAAAACATTTGCCAGCAGAATGATGAATTTATACTTAAAGAATGATAAATTATAGATTCTTGATGAAGCATGCTTGCGAAAAGGCCTCGAAACTGCCGATCATGCATTAAAGTAATTAATATTAGTGAGAATAAATTCTGATGTCTGATTTATGATTTTATTCAGATTTCACTCGAGAATATTGGATTTGGCGTTAACTTTTCGTTACAGCAGAGTTCCAGTCAACGGCACATTGGAAATTGTTCGACGAGAAGATGAGGACATTGCTGATCATCAGGTTGAAATGAGTTTTTTATCAGTTCTGTTTGTCGGATATTGTTTGCAATATTTGTTTGCATTTCTGTAGAATGTTGTGAAAAATTTGGTAAAAATTGCTGTTCAATTTACAGATGGTACACGTGTACCCAAACATGTGGAGCCAGATTCAACGTTGTTGCAAATTTTGAAGCTTGTCGAAAATGATCGGTAATGAATTTCATTTTCTTTTTAATAATGTCTGGCATAATTTTTGAATGTAGAAATCAAAATCTTGTGAAACCAGATGGAGAAGAAATGCATCCCGTAGTGGTGTATTTGAACACAGAAGCAAGTGAAACTTTTGACTGATTTATTTTGCAGTTGTCTTGAAAACTGAAATCAATTTTTAAGTACGCCACTGAACGGGTTTTGGAGATGAATANTCGTTAAAATCAACTGGGTAATTCATTGACCAAGCNTTTGTTTANGGTAANTTTTTTTTTAATTATTTTAGTGATGCAAATTTTACTGCAATTTTTTACCTTCCATATCAATATTTACTTCGTTTTTTTTCACAAAAAAAAATAATCTAGTAAGCAGATTTTTGTAATGAACCAACGATGANTCAANGAANGACATTNTNTATTATTATTATTATTATTATTATTATTATTATTAATTATTATTATTGATTATTATTATTATTATTGTTATTATTATTATTATTATTATTATTATTTATTATTGTTGTTGTTGTGGTTGTTGTTNTNNNNATCATAAGGTAAAATNTACATTACATTGCAGGTACTTCAGCAGAAGACTCGATGATACAAAGTTGAAGCAAGTAGATGAATTTATTAGTGCAAAACGAACACGCATAGAAAAGCTCGAGAATAAAATTTGTGAAAATAATTCTAAGCCACTTAAAATTGCAAACAACTGTGCGGATGGGTTGCCTTTCAAAAGCGAACGTAGTTTACGATTAGAAAAGTTGGAAAGAATGATTGCCCAAGTCAATGAATCACTGCCTCCTTCTGAAGTACAACAAAATTAAGATTGTTGTTTTATTTTCATAAATTCCACTGTTATCCATATGCAGATAAGCGATTTCAGAAGTGAAAGTAATTTTGCAATGCCAAAAGTACCATGCGAACGGAAGCTTATAATTTACAAACAAGAAGATCATCTTCCAGGTATGCAAATTTTATGAATGCGATGATTTCAGAATTGATCGAACTTTTCTTTCAAGTTCTGGAACAACCTGATGATGATTTTTTTGAAGTTACAAAATCTGATGTCATACTGATGCAGAAGAGATTGACGGAAAATTGGTATGCATTTTCATATTTTGGTCATAAACTGGTAAAGTATGAAAGCAATTCAATAGCTGAACTATATAAGACAGCGTTTTTACAAATGGGTGATTTTTTGTTACTGTAAAAACAATTAGAAAATCAAGTACATATGTATAATTTTATTATTTTTTGTAACTTGAAAATCGGCGTTTTTTATTGGATTAAAATTTAAAGATGATTTTCAGTGACCTGTTGACAAAAACGTGTTTGTCGACGGTAAATACTTTGAAACTACAAGAAACAGAACGCAGACGGAAGTCTTGCCTTTATTCAGTTGTACGGATTCATCTTCCAGGAAGATGGGCAATGCAAGCAACATTTTATTCCGTTGAAAGTGGTAAATCTTGAAAGTAGTAGTGAAATGAAATAATTTCAATATTTTTCTTATTTGTTATCATTTTCTAGTCGAAGATTTGTATCAGTTTGTATCTAGCTTATTGAAGAATCCGAATACTGCATTTGAGCTTTGTAATTATGAAACCCATTACTGATTGATTATTTTATTTGTTTTTTTTTGTTTATTTACAGATCAGGCTCCAAAATATTTGATTGAACGCACCGATTCGACACTTTTTGATGCTGGCTTGTCTCCGATGGCTTTGCTTATATTAAAAGTCAAAGATGCATCGATTACCAAAGCGGAACAGCTATTCAACGAAGAATGGCTGAAAACTAAACAAGGCGATAAATCTGTTGCGGTTGCGCATGTACACCAGAGGTTTTTGTGTTTTCATGTCTTTAATGTTTTCCAAAAATGACATATTCTTCATTATAGCTCTATTTTAAACGCTGAGCATTTAGCACAGTCGAAGACTGATGGACAGCACTGATTTTATTTCGTTACATGAAACGCACAGTTTTCGTTTTTGCTTTAAGATATCATTTTTAACCATTGTACAATATTCATTTTAACGACAATAATTTGAAGTAAAGCAACTTGGTTGAAATATCAGAAAAAGATGATGATGATAATAATAATAATAATAATAATAATAATAATAATAATAATAATAATAATAATAATAATCATAGGAAGTAGATAAAAATAAATAAATAACTGAAACTCAAACTAGATGTAATATTATGGACGGTATGGCGGAGGTGGTGGAAATGTTGAACGGTTAGTGGTATACTTCGGTTCGGAAAGTTTGTTTAAGGCACGTTGAACACAGTATCGAACTCCTTCGACAACCGAATGGCCTGTGGTATACGTAACAGATTTTCTAGAGCGGCTTTCGTTTTCGATATCTGGCAAAAGCTTGAGAATGTCTTGCTGGCCTTCCATAACCATTTCAAAGCATTTTCCAAGCGTAGCCAACGGCTTGGCCAATTTGTACATCACAGTTTTAAATATGTGCGCTTTCAGCAGCTGGTTCTCTCTTTCGATGGAACGCAACGTGCGAAGAAGATCCAATCGGTCCGATCTGACCGCAGCAATGGATCGATCCAGCTTTTCCAATTCTTCACAGTTTCCATTTTTCATGGCTTCTTTTCTTTCTCGACTAAATGCAAATCAAAGTCAGCTGAAACGAAAACATAATCTTTTCAGGTATTGCATACTCTAACTTAGCTTCTTTCCTAGAAATGTGACGCAGAAGTCTTTCAGATGGGCGAGTTTCTTTAGGTAGTTGAGAAATTTTTGTCATATCTTGCATGGAATTGGTTATTTTCGGAAGCAAAGAACGTTGCGCTTCGATGAAAATGCTGATCAGCTCGTCCATATCGCGACTGGCATTTTGAATAGGAACACATTCCTGCTCCATTGCCCATTCGATAACTTGATTGGAAAAGATGCGATAATTATCGGCAGCCTTCTCCAAACTTTTCGACACTTTTTCCCACTCTTTACGAATATGGTGCAAACGTTCATTGCCATCCTCCTGCTCGGGTCGGCCACCGAAACATCCGAAAAAACGTACCATCGCTATAACTAAATACAGTTAATACGTTTTAAGTATCATGAGCGGTTAACCCGATGCAAATAATATCTATTTGAAAATGAAAAATCCATCAAAACGAAACAGTTGACAAACGAAAGTGAACTGATAAGTCGAATTAACGCACGCGCCTCTGTAAACTGTGCAAATTTTTTCGATCTAATATTTCAGTGGCTGTTTTACAGTTTGCATTATACAAGTTTACAACTAAACTGGAAAACATTTTCAAAATGTTACACATTACACAAAAATGACACTACCGTAATGAGTTCAAACGTACAGCTGGTCGTTTACTACAGTAAAAGAAAATCACGATTCAACACTGATGACCTCATTTTTTTGCTTTTTTGCAAGAATATCATGTGAATAACTTTTTTTCTTTAGAAATTGCGAAAATATTATCAACTCATACAGATATATATATATATATATTTATTTATTTATAAATATGAATTAAATGTTGTAATACATTTATTACTGTTTATACTTATTCGAAACATTTTTATTTTTGCAAAATTTAGTTTACAGTACAGAAATATTAATTCATTAATTTATAAGTTGGAAATTTTTATATACACTTTTTTGAATGCAAATTTTAATTTTTTTTCCAATTATTTTTTGATTATTTAAGTGCTCATTGTTCTTAAACTGGCAAAAGTTTAAATTTATGAGGAGCGTTTGCTAATTTTGAGTAAAAAAAGTTTGTGCATTTAGCAATAAATTTGTGAATCATAATAGTGATTTTTAAGATTAAATTTTACTATATTTATTTTTTTTGAGAGAATAAATAATTTTGTACTGGCACACATACCTGCATACTTCACATTCTGTAGTTCAACACGATTCCATTCCTAATGTGTTATTCGAGGAATAATTTGTTCGACGGTTTTCATCGGCTCGTGAATAATTTGACAGCCGGCTCCATTTAACAGTAAGTGTTGGTGTTAATTTTAATGTTTTTTTTAATTTTACTTTGGTTTTCAATGCTAAATGAATTGTGCTGTGTTGCTTTTGTTTTCGCTTGAATGGTTTAGCAGTTTTTGTCTGTATTTCAATTCATAGACGTCGAAGTAACGTTGGTTGTAATAGAATAATTTTGCCATTTTGAACAGCTGTTTGCCAGTCTTTTCAGTATAGTTTTAGCTGTCGCTTTGTGAAGTATTGATTGTTCATGAAACTCTTGACTTTGTGTTATGTTGTGATAGGTCCTTGTTGAACGATGTAGGCAAGGCTACGGACCGGTTGCTAATATCGACCGTAGTTGCATGGTTGCATTGATTGAGCAACGGTGCGTTTATGAACGCTATCTGTGTGTGTTTGGGGGAAATATTTGCGACGACGTTTGCAACAGAATTGATATTAGGCAATGCTGATTGGCATTTTGCGGCATATTAGATTTCTGTTTTTCGTAATATTATATTGGCCATTTGTCGTCGTCGTTGGCGCGCTTAGTTTTTATTTGTCAGTTGTTGACCGGTAAGCAGTAGCAGTTGGCTATAAGGTGAACTTGAGATTTTAGTTAGTTTTCGACGCTGAAAATTGCGCGTCTTATTTATTTGCATGAACACGCAGGTGAATGTTTGCGTTGAACAATAGCTTTGAACAGTGTAATGTGAACTCGTTCTTGTTGTATATGCAGATACAGGCCGCATAACGTACAGTAGTAGCATATTTTCAAACGACCGCTTCCAGTATGGCCTTTGTTCATCGTGTTTTGATTGTTGACAATAGCATTTTCACTGCCTGACCTTGGCAAGTTTTCGTTCATAATCAGCCTGCTGCAACGCTTTGCTGTCTGTATTGCTTGCTGATATTACTTTTGCAAGAGTTGTTTGCTTGGCTACCGGTTGTTTAGTTCAGGATGCACTTTATTTTTCACTTTATTCATTTATTTATCATTTGTTTCTTTTATAATTTTGTTGAGATTATTAAAATGTTGAACTTGTTGTTTGGTCATTAATTAAGCAAAATACATTTCCTTCTTCAGCAACGGAATTTTTTCAGTAATTCTATTGTCAGAATTGTTATTTCGCAATTTTGTGGCGCAAGTACTTTTGATAGTAATTTGCACCAGTTTAGATAATGGACTGTCAGTCAACTGCTTTCTTTATAATGTTGAACAACTCATGCGTTCTACTTTAAAAAATATTGTTTTTATTGATTTTTTATGCTTATTCAACACCTTGTGCATGTTTAGTATTGTCATTGTGAACAAGTAATCCAAGAATTAAATGCACTGAATTTGGTTGAAATTTACTGTAATTTTTGTAAATGTAAATCTTTTCCAAATTATTTTTCTGATTTTTCGAGAAATGGGTTTCCTTGAAAATTTCTTCGATGAACTGATTGCAATTTTGTTGTCAATATTTACATCATAATTTATAATACGCTGATAGCGTTCAAATTGAGATAATTATGACAAATAAATGACATTTTCTAATTCACTGTACTCTTTCAGTCTCACGGATTCGTGTTTTAATTTTTGGATTCAATTTAGTGAAATCAATTTTTTTCATAGACAAAATTATGGCTCGTTTGTAGGTTGCGATCATAAAAAATAATAAATCCGGAGACAGTTGTTAAATTTCATTCAGAACAGTGATCTATTTCGCCGTGATTAAATTGCATGTTAATTTTCAACTCACGAAACATATCTTTCAGATATCAGTTTCGATTTCTTTTTGTTGTCATTATAGTTCGTGTTTTCTTATTTCAAGTGTTTATTATCAGGAAGAAATGAAAATAGTGTTGCACTGCTCTTCGCTTGCTATTATTATTGACAAACAAATGCCATCATTCATTGGTGAAAAATTGAAAATTATTTTGATTTTTAATTTAACGACGTGTTTTCTCTTTTAAGCTTTTATGAGAAAGCAGTTTTCCGATAATGTGTTTTTTTTAATTTAGGACCTGCAGTTGTTTCTACGAATATTGCATGAAAAACGTTACTTGTTTCATTGAATTCTGGATTCTGTAGCGCCAATCAATTGATGAGCAGGTACGTTTATTTACTTTTTAGTTGAAAACTTTTTTTTATCATTTGAACAGTTATTACTACTATTAGCTGCATGTTTGTGTTTTATTTATATGTTTTATCAGTGCAGTTATTTTATTATGTATTTAAACTATGTAATTTTTCAAATCATTTACAAACGTTGAACTGAAGATTAATTTTTGTTTCTGCTATTTGCTAATTGTTTATTCAGTTGGTTTATTGATTAATCATTTATGCAACAATTTTTCATTATGGTATATTTATTTTCTAATTGTTCAATTGAAATTTCCATTTTATAAATTGAAATTTGTCATCAACATCAGCTGTAATTGTTTTCTTCGCCCATTGTTAGTAGGATTTGTAAATTGCAGCTCTTATAATTATGTTCATTTTTGGCGAATGATTCATTGTTTTCCAACAGGCAACAGTAATTTGGGACGTTCTGTGTTCGATGATGAACTTAGGCTTGGCCTGTTCTGGCTATCTTTTATGTGCCCATTGCATTTGTCCTTTTCCTTATCAGCTGTTTTGAAGAATCGTCATCTTTTTATTTTCTTACTGGTTTTATTATTCTTACTCTTAACTAGATTTTCGAACACGGCAATTAATCCATGGCGCGTTTCGAAAATTCAATTTCATCCCAAAATGCTGAGAAATTGATTCCCATTTAGCGGTGGTATTTTTGCTTCTTTTTTCCAATTGGCATTACATTTTACTTTTTGCTTTTATTTCTCAACTTGATTAATTTGAATATTGTTCTTTTATTGTATCGTATGTTGCAGTTGAGATTGTTCAGTCGTGTCATTTACATTTGGTGCCTGTGGTATAGCTAGCAGCAACTTCTTCAAGTGCTTTTCTTCAAATTCCCTAGTTGTTGTTGTTTAAGCTTGCAGATGTTGTTTTTCAAAAGTTTAAAGTTTTTTAAACTATGTTGCACACAAATGTTGTTGTTCTTATTTTTGCTCTGCTTGAATTCTACATATTTTATTTTTTGTGGCTATTCAAACTTGTTTCATTTAAATAAACGATGAGAACAGGCGACAACAGTTGAGATGTTTGTGTAATTATTGGGCTTCATTTTATTTAAAATAAACTCCGGTTTATGGTGAAGTAGTTTTATTGACAGCTAGATGATTGGTCAATTCTAGCCAATTCGATGCAGCAGGGTTCAGAAAATTGCATCTACTACAAGACTTGTTTCTTTTTATATATTCAGTTTTTATTTATTATATGATTTGCACTCGGTAAATTGAGTGAATTGTTCCAGAAAAATAATGGAAGCAAGAATAAGGTTTTATTTGTTTGTTTGTTTCTTTTTATGAAATAATGGTCATCGTTTGATAATATTGAAAAATGGTGATAAGTTAGGTGGCTTTGTGAGTTGTATTGGAGTGGGCTAAATTGTGTTGATTCGATGATGATTTTGAATTTGGTTAGTTTGCGAAACGTTTGGGGAAATTATGATCGCAGGTCCGCTTCCAAGTATCTTTCTCCAATTGATCGTCAGTCGAGCTTTTCGATCGGTCTTGGCCAGCCGGCTGAATGTGTGCGCGTCTCATGCCAGGCTGTTGCTTTCTCCATTGGGCGATGAATCATCATACTCCGTCGGCTTCAAAGCCCCCCTCCTCTCCACACACGCGCGCGCTTCTTCGCTGTATGTGTGTGTGTGTGTCTGTGTGTGCCAATTGAACGGCGGCGGCCATTATTGACGTGCGGACGTTTCCTTTATACTTCCCTCCCTCCCTCTGTGCTTGTTTTCCTTGGTTAGATTTAGCTAGATTTTGACTAGTGCAAGCATTTTGTTTGTTTGTTTTCTTATTTTTTGTAATCAATTTCCGTTGCTTCAATGCTACTGAATTAGTGAAATTTGTCCACCAAATTGGGCAGCTTCGAGTTGCTCGATTTTCAAGCTTCTCGTTGAAACATTAATTCTGTTTTTTCTTCTGTGCTGTGCGTTGTGTAATTTTTTTCTTGTCCCAATTGGCAGTCGGCTTTTGGAATCACGCTTCCTTGGCTCTCAGCTGCCAGTATCTCTATCCCCTTCTACTTTCCTTTTGTTGAGAACGTTGAACAACGACAAGTTACACTGCAGACGTCGCAGACGTAGAAGGGCCGTCGCCAGTTGTGCCCAATAATCTTCCTATAGCTTCTTTTCCCTCATCTTTATCTTCTTCTATTCATTCTTCCGCTACTTCCACTCAGCGCAGCAGTATGCTCACATTAAAAGCATACCGCCTGTAAGTGTTCTATTTTATTTCATATATATATTATTTAACTTTAAATTATTGTTGATGTGCATTTTATGATGAGTATTGCTAGTTTTAAAGACTGGTTTCATTGCTTATGTATTTCAATTTCTGACGCCAAATGCTTATACGTATGTATTATATATACATAATAAAGCTGCACGTATCCAGTTTTACGTTGAAATCCTCAACGCAGGTGACGCCTCTATCTCACCTTCTCTTTCTTTTTCTTCCTCATTCTCTTCTGCTTTTCTCTTTTTCTTCTTCTTCATCTTCAGTTTCTATGCTTTGTTTGACACATGCACATTGTCTGATCGGTGTTCTTTCTCTTTTGCATTTAAAAAGTTTGTTCAATATTTTTCCTCGAACACGTTTTCTTTCCAATATGTGCAGTGTGCTGCTTGCTCATTCAGCTTACTTGAAGCATTAAGTTGCACAACAGCTTCTTTCTAGCTCAGTTAAGACCAGATAGAGAGAGACTCTGACGAAAAATCGAGCGTAAAAGTCATTTTTCCATGCACACCATACGTAGATCGATTTTCATTTTCTTGAAAATTGTTAACCATTTTAAACAAAATGTAAGTGAATCAGACACATGCCAGTTATAATTCAAATAAGAAAATTCGCAATATTGTGTGTGTATTTGTTTGTTTGTTTGTTTGTTTGTTTGTGTTGTGCATTCTGCTATTCCTGCTTAAAAAAGAAAATAAACCAAGCAGACAAGAAACAAATGCTGCTGAAAGTTGAGAAATAGGGAAATAAATTTGAGTAAAAATAATAAATCCACAGCTTCTTGTCATTTATTTATTCATTTATTTATTTTTAACTTAAATCAAACTGGTCTATTTTTGATGATTTATTTCAACTGCAGATTGGCGGGCTCATATTGATCGTTGTCAATCAGAAGAGAGGGGGGCCTGCTTTGCATTGATATATATATATATATATATATATATATTGCTTAGTTGCGTAAACGTGTGCTTTGTTTCCTTTTTTTCTGTCTTCTTTTGTTGATTTCAATTTATTATTCTTCTTCTTTTGTTTTTGATTTATACAGCAAGAAGATTGAAGACATTGGCAGGATGACAGCCTTGTCGCAGGAGGAGATTCTGCAAAGTACAAAAACAGTGGTGCAAGGTTTGGAGGCGCTGAAGAACGAGCACACGGCCATACGGAATGGTTTGATGCACTCGTTGTCGGCTCTGAAAGAGCGCAACGAAGAGGCTCGTCTCGTCGAAGAGAAGGCGAACATATTGGGCAAATCATTCGACTCACTTCAGCTCGGAATCGAAGAAGCCCAGGTGAGTGGACTTTGAATGCAAATGCTGCAGAGCCGTGCTTTGGATGATTTGAATTTACGTCTGATAGGTGATGGTTGCCTTGGCTAGTCATTTGCAGTACGTCGAGGCGGAAAAGCAGAAATTGAAGGCGCAGGTTCGCCGTCTTTGCCAAGAGAACGCTTGGTTGAGGGACGAGTTGGCTACTACTCAGCAAAAGCTGCAACAGAGCGAACAGGCGGTTGCCCAGCTGGAAGAAGAGAAGAAGCATCTAGAATTTATTAACAGTATTCGCAAGTTTGACCTTAACCAGACGGTAATTTGATTTTTTAAATATTACATTTATTTGATGAGTAAATCTGCTGTAGTAGTATGTACGCCGCACGTATATGTATTGTATTGTAATTCGATTGTGATTCAGGATGCTGAAGACCGGACAGACGACATGTCCAAGTCCACACAGTCATTACGAGATTTGGTATTTGGTCCAGATGAAGAAGATGTCGAATCAGCTGGAGAATATCCAACACCGACACCCGCGCATTCCATGGCTGCGTCAGCGACGGCCGGATACGAGATACCAGCCCGTTTACGCACACTGCACAACTTGGTCATACAGTACGCTTCACAAGGTCGCTACGAGGTGGCGGTACCTTTGTGCAAGCAAGCTTTGGAAGATTTGGAAAAGAACAGCGGTCACGATCATCCAGACGTAGCCACAATGTTGAACATTTTGGCGCTTGTATACAGGTAGGGGAATTTGCATGAATGAAAGAGCAAATTTTCTGAAAAGGAAAGAAATTTTGAACTTTTTTTCAGAGATCAGAATAAATATAAAGAAGCTGCCAGTTTGTTGAATGATGCGTTGCAGATTCGTGAAAAAACTTTGGGAGAAAATCATCCCGCCGTTGCTGCTACTTTGAACAATTTAGCCGTGTTGTACGGTAAGCGGGGCAAATACAAAGAAGCAGAGCCGTTGTGCAAACGCGCTTTGGAAATCCGCGAGAAGGTTGTGCTTATTTATATTTTTGTACTGTCAAAATTGTACGATTTTCCGTTCATTCAATCATTTTCAGGTATTGGGTGTGGATCATCCGGATGTGGCGAAGCAGTTGAATAATTTGGCATTGTTGTGTCAAAATCAAGGAAAACACGACGAAGTGGAAAAATATTACACCAGGGCAGTGAACATTTACGAGAGCAAGCTTGGCTTGGACGATCCGAACGTTGCCAAGACGAAAAATAACTTGGTATTGCTGAAATTTGTTTATTTGCCATTATTACGTTGCATTGCACAATTTTTGCCTTTCTGTTTACTGCCTCGGTAAGAATAATAATAATAATAGGTCTATTTACGCTTATCAAGTTTTCTTATCTTAGAATTTTCAACAACAATTTGCATACTTAATTTTGCAAGTATACTACCATTTCAGTTTAGTCAGTTTTTTCTTCTCATTTTTTTCCTTCCTAATGATTCATTTTGACAAGTGATGAATTGCTAAATTGCATGTCTCTGCCAAGCACTTGACTGACATGTTTAATGAAATTATTTTCATTTTACTTTTACAACCGATTTTCTAGTATGCAAACTTCATCTCAGCTAAAGATGCCATGTGCCATGGAAATAACTGTTGTTGATCTGCTGTTTTGCATGATAAGAATATTTCATAAAATTGTTAATTGTTTCTTTCATTTAAAAAGGTAATTTATTATTTATATTTAAGCACGTTTTGTTTGACATCATTCTTCTGAAACATATTTGAAATTGTGTGACATTCAAGAAAAGGTGTTGTTCATTTATCAGGGCGTTTTGGTTTTTGAGCTTTTGATTATTTGCTGCTCTTTCAGTCGTCGTTATTATTAATTTGCATTGTTTTTTATAGAATGCATGCATCAGAAAAAATTGTTTAAACTGCAATTCAGAATGAAATTATTTCGTTGTGCTTTGTTTTTCTTATCATTAATTGTTCTGTTTTTGTTCTTTTGTTATCCAGGCATCTGCTTACTTGAAACAAGGAAAGTACAAAGAAGCGGAAACGTTGTACAAGCAGATTTTGACTCGGGCTCACGAGCGTGAATTTGGCGCCATCACTGGTGAGAACAAGCCAATATGGCAGGTTGCCGAAGAAAGAGAAGAAAACAAATACAGTAGTCCGGACAGTGCATCTTATGCAGAGTATGGAGGTTGGCATAAGGCTGCCAAAGTGGATAGGTATTGATGTTAAAAGTTGTTTTATTTTACATTTATTTTTAATTGATTCATTTTTATTCTTCTGCATCTCCAGTCCTACAGTGACGACAACTTTGAAAAACTTGGGTGCACTGTATCGGAGGCAAGGTAAATACGAGGCGGCCGAAACTCTAGAAGATGCTGCACTGAGAGCTAAAAAGCAGGTAATATATAAGATTTGTTTATTGGTGTCATTTCAGAATTTTGTTCTCTTCCCGGCACTGCTGCACCTGGCCAAATAGTTTTGCGCGCTTTTCTTTATTGCGCTTCTTGTGCATATATATATATATATATATATATTTATTTATTTATTTATTTATTGTTGTTTTCTTAGCTGTTAATGTTGATATTTTTTTCAATATTGGGTGGACACTGCCCTCATTGATGGTCTTGTTACACTCTTTTGTAGACAGTTGACGTTGTTCGTCAAAGTAAGGTGGCTCAGTTGCTCGGCACGGACATGGCCGTCTCTGCTGACCTGTCCGATAAGTTGTCCAAGCGTAGTGGTGCAGAGTCTGTCGCTCCTCAACAGGTAAAAAAAGAAAACTAAGCATACAAAACAAACAGGCAGTGTGTTGACGTTGTGAGATCAAGCATGTCATTCTGATTGGTTTTCATGCATATAATATATGTTGGCTGCTTTTGCGAGTGCGAGTCGTTTTGTTTCTTGTATTTGTAATGGATGTGTTATGCTGATGCCACTATGCTTGTTGTGTATTCATTGTTTGATGTTTTAAAGTAAGTTGGCGACCGAGCGAGATTTGGGCAGCATTCACTATTGTACGTCACATGAGAAATAGTTCTTCAGATTAGGTTGGCGAATGGGATAAATTCTTTGTTTTTGTGATTTTTTGTTTCAGTCTTGTCTGAGAAAGAGAAACTTTAATTTTTTAGCATCGTAATTGGGCAATTAATACTGATAGAGGAGTGTGAATTGGTAAAAGTAGAAAAAACTGTTTGGCCAGGTGATGTGCAGAATGTGTTCCGTTTGTTCAGCTTAGGAGTTGGGAAAATGCTTAGGATGAAAAAAAATTAAACACTACTTGCTACTACTTCTGCTAGTATGTTACTACTACGACTACTGCCACTTAGTGTAATAGATGTAAAATTAACGAATATGTAAAGGTAGTGCATTGTTGGTTTGCAGCCCATCATTACCGGTGACAGTTCGTCGCCGACTGCAGTCGCATCCAGCATGGACAGCCAAACGTCGGACAGGATGTCGAATCTGCTTTCCACGTCCAGTTTAACTGGCTCGGGGTCAACAGGTCAGGGCGGCTCTCAAAGTGGATTTGGTTCCAAGCTTTTTCGCGTTCTTGGCTTGCAGGCACCGCCCAGTTAACCAGATATGCAGCAGTTGCCGGTGTTCCAACAAAGCAAAACGAAGCAAAAAGCGCAAACTCAATTGGGCTGTAATGTTGTTTCCGTTTGCTTTTTTGCCGTTCTTTTAACACACCTTTCTGCTGATGTTTTTTCGGAGAAACGCTCGCTTGCAGCGAGTGATACGTTGCAAATTTTCCGTCCACTATTTTTATTGGACAGTTTCGGCTAATTTCATTTTTGTAAAAAAATATTTTTTCATTTAACTATTTGTCGTTGTTAAAAGCGGTCAGTTTTCAATTCGGGTAGAAATTTTATTCCTTATAACTGATGTGCATTAGTAAGAATATGAGGAAAATGAATGGAGTGGTTGGTTGGTTCATCGTTGTTGTGTAGCTTCTGTTTTTTGACTCAGTGCATTGTTACTACAAATTGCTGCTGCTGCTGCTGCTGCTGCTAATACCACCACCACTACAAGCTGCCACTGCTACTACTATTACTACTGCCACTACTGGGTAACGGTATTGGTATTCGACAACAATGACAACAGTGATTTCACTTTACATTGGAGAGGTTCGTATAACTGATATAGACGAAGCAACAACATGACCATCGTTTAGTTGAATATTTATTTCTGACGTTGTTATAGCTGTATTCTATATTTTTTTCTTATTTCTTTTCAAATTTGCCTAGAAAAAGACAGAACATCGAGAAGCAGTATTTTCTATTTCATAAATGCAGTTCCTCTTGTTCTGATTCAGATGAAATAAACTATCGGATGCGCCAATCTTTGTGCATGTATTCTACAAGTGTTGTGTTGTGCTTGTTTGTTTGTTTGTTTGTATGTTATTTGCACGAGAAATGTAAGTGTGAAACCAAAAGCATTTTAATCGGAATGAATGCTTTGAAAATGTGTAGTTTTATTTCTTTACTTGGATGGGCAACTTGCGCGTCCAAGGCCTGTGTGTGCTGTGTTTATATGGAGTAATTTCAAAAGATACTTTTTTTCTGTTCTGTTGCAGAGCTCCAAGAAAGAAGTAAACGTTAATGGCTCTGGTAAATGAAAATCATTACGTTCGCAGAATGAAGTAAGTTGTGAAATTTTCACGGATCGATTGTTATTTGCTCTGCAGATCGCGTAATTATAATTAAATGCTTGAATGATAGGCAACTAAATTGAACTGGTTGATTCGACTAAGCTGCAGGCGATGTACATATTTAAAATTTTTGATAATATAAGAATAGATAGTAGTGATAAAAATTTTGTAATGAACATTGCAAATTGTTTAGGTACTGTGCTGGTTGGTTGAAGTCGGATGGGTACGACTACAAACCTGCTATTATTGGTTGTCTCTGTCACTTTGCAAAAAATTATTGTGGGCTGTTCAATTACATTTAACGTATTATGTAAAACTGTGGCGAACAATTTAAATTTTTGTCTAATTGTCCTACAGTGCTTTAAGAACTTCATTACTTCGGTAGTAGTGAATTGTTTGGGCAAAAGGAAAAGTATTTATTTTACTGTATTCCTCTATAAAAAAATTTTTTTCAGTTAATTTTTTGGTTAAATATTCACTTTTGCATTCGCTTGTAACATTGCTGTGCCTTTAACGTTATTCTGCACTACATTTGCTTACTTAAATAATTTGTTGTATTCTAAAACAAAGCTTTAATTGAACATCATCTTTTGCCCGAATTTTCATTACAAACCGATGACTGCTAATTAAGCTACGTTCTTAGATTGCTTTTCTGCATCCGTGTTGTTGTTGTTGTTGCATTGTTTTATCTGATCTGTGATGATGATAACGATAATGGATGTTGAAGTGAAATCTATCTCACGTTGTACAGCAGTTGTCTCATGTTTTATTCGTATAATGGATTTAAACTATACCATATTCTACCACTGATGTACAGTTATTCAAAGTATCTATTCACAGATGCAAGTCTCATTATTATCATTGTCTTTTGTTTTTTTTCGACAACTTCACCAGTACAGCTTAGCTTAATGATTTTATATACGATTGCTTACTTGTTTGATAATGCGTTATTACAAAACATGTCTTTGATTTTTCGAATGCTAATATATAGTATAATAATTTATTTTACCAGAGTAAAAAGAAATCATTGATCAACAACACAAAAATTCAAGCTTTGTTTACTGTTAAAAATCACACAACCGGCATAAGAGAGAGACAAACTGATGGCATGATGTGCGTGCGATCCAGCAGTTGCTTCATCGGATGAAACATACACAGAGGAAGAGGAAAATCATGATTGGTACGGTGATTGGAGGATAATCATAGCATAACAACAACGAAGAAAATGAAAAAGACAAGTAACACAATGAACACCTTTATCGCTAACCAGCGATTTCTCGAAATGCTTCGGAGAAATTTCAGCAGCTCAATGTGCGCCGCTTCGACTTGTACAACCGCGTCCTCAACATTACTATCAATCCTAAAATTAACATTTAATATTGTAGGACGTCAGAAATGTTGTAATTTTTTTTTACCGTTGCACCATTTCACCTTGCTCTTGGACCATGTGGGCCAGCGAAGAGAAAATCTGACCAAGTTCTACAATCGTCTCTTCTATGTTTACCATCGTCTCGGCTCGATTACGTAAATAACTATCCTATATATTGTTAATACATATGTGTATTTGCACGTAACTGATTACGTTTGGTTTTACAGGTAGAGCCAAATAGAACGTAAAGTGATGGAACCAACCTGTTGGTTGATGAGCTGAAGCTGCTGCTGAGTCTGTCTCCGTTCAACTTCGTCCATTTCGAGCACGTATTCACTTTCTACGTTACCATTGAGCAGCATAGAACCACCTCAACAAAGAAAGATGGCAATTGAGAAACAAACAATCACTCGATAAATTTTTATAAAAGTTGTGCTGCAAACGTCAACAGCAACCTCCTTACGACTGCTGGATGCCGAAGCAGGTAGAGTATTAGGAATCGTTTCGGCTGCACTGAATCGTTCCCGTCTCATTTTCTGCTGTTTCATATTTTGTGTTCGAAGCTGAAGCACCGATTTAAAATCAGAACTAATTGTAGCCAACTTTGACTGAAAAGTGACAACAATTGATTTTGAATGCTGAGACTGATTTTGTTCACTGGAACATAGATTTCTCTGCATCATCTATAATAACACATAAGGCCTGTTTTTATTGCTTGTGCAAATGAAGCTTTCATTTCACCTGCTGGAGCATGCCAATCTGTCTGTTCAAATTTGCAATATCTTGTTTAATGATTTGAGTCAGCTCGTCAACTTCGCCCGGACGATCATCGAACAGGGATTTTTTCTTGGCTACTGAAAGGATACCGTATTTAGAAAACAGAAAGACTCATTTTCTTTTTCGAGTTGCACTCTATCTCACATATAGTCAGCTTTTCCAATTTCAGAAAAGTTTCCGACAGGTCATGGCCAATTTGTCTGAAAGCAAAATTACAGTTACAATTTATATTATTGAAGTTACGTCATTTTGTAATGATATTTTTACAACCACACAAATTCAATCTGCACTGCCAAAACATTACCCATTTAATGTTTAATTGTTTAATGTAAATTTCTATAATATATTGTTTTTCAACATTTATTTCTAAAAATCTCAATTCATTTATAATCTAGTAAATGAATTATAAATATATGGAAAGTAATATTTTAAATAAAAAGGAACTTGAATTATATATACTGTAGCACTTGAAATGATACAGTATGAATAGGTGGAAAATATGTCTGAAATAACGAAAATCAGTGATCAATTAATTCAATGAGATATTTTTTTGCAAAATAAAGAAATTCAAAAGAATTATTACTTTGAAAGAAGTGAAAACTGCTGTAACTCCGTTCGCACAACGCGCTGCCTCGACTGAACTGGCTGTGAACTGGCCATCTCAAACACGAGCAGTAATTTATAAGAACATCAAAAGAAAAAGAATATTTTATTTAGGCATACCATCTTCAACTGAAAAGATTGAGCAATAGCTCTGAACTCTGCAGATCGGTCTCGTCCAGGCATTTCTACGTAAACGTTTTGAGGATTGTATTCGTTAGAAGTACTAGTGCTAGGAGCCGCGGATTTTTGGATTGTGGAAGATGGACTTGCGAGAGTCTGAAATAAAATATAAATTAATATATAACTGCAAAGCATGTATGAAAAAACAATAACAATATAAATGACTGACATCACGCATTACTATATACGTTATGCATGACAGAAATGTATAAAAAAACAACCAGATAAAAATGTAAACAGTGCAAGTGATTGTAAATACTGTTTGTAAAACCAACAAATTGTTACGTTCAGACTTCAAAAGCAAAGCATCATCTACTGTATCCTTGGCACTAACAACTGTATGCTTGAAATCTAGTTTAAAAAGCAAGTCATTCTAAGTAACTTTTTGAAATAATATATGTGCATACCACACAAAAATATAAAATGGAATGCGTAGAAAACAAGAGAAAAATAACTGGACATTTATTTTTTTAACAACATCAATATATACAAGTTCAATTCATATAACAAATGCTAGCTGAATTTCAAAATGCATATATAACATGAAACAGCATGCAGTATTGTAGATAGATGAAGGTCAAAAACCTGAATTAATGACGTGTGCTGGTGCTGATTAGTTGTATCACGACAGGAAGTTAATATTTCACCGTCCGCACTGCAGGATTTACGTCTTCGGCGGCGGGCAAAATTGCTGTTGCTCATAATGTGGCCCCATAAAACGCAGCTACTACCGAACAACCAATACGACTGATTTAACAAAATGAAGTTGATCTGTATTACTGTCTTACAGTATACCTTTACCTAAGCATCACTTTTCAAATTGCTGACGTCAAGTTAGCCGCTGTTTCATAATCTGTGAATTCGTTTCGTTAACGTCTAGGAAGTGGTTTTTTATTCTAGCAAATACCATGCAAGTAAGATACGGACACCTGCTTGTGTTCAGCTTTCTACTCACAGCAGCAGTTGTTTTCCATGCTTTTCATCAGAGAAAACAGTTCTATCCATCTATGGTGTATTTGTCGAAATCAAATGCTAGTGTTACAGTTCGTGATTTTGTTTAATAATAATTTAAATCTTAAAATAATATCTTTAAATTAAGGCATTGTATATTCAAGCTTTTGTTTTGGTCAGCTTGGTTGGAAAGTTGTTTCAGATGATATTTTTCGGCTCCCTTCATCGATTTGAACAAGAGGTACTTATTTTATAAGTGAACTTAATCGTTTGGTGTATTAATTGCTTTTATGTTACTTTTCACATTTTCTGATATATTGCTTCAATGATAATTTAGCTTTTTTACCTGGACAGTAGGTTACAGCTGTCTTGTTTTAAAGATTCTAGAAATGCAATTGGTCATTTGTAAAATTGCTTTGTTTTTATAGCACATTGCGGACAGGGCTATGTTTGCTGTAACAGAAACCTGCCTGGCTTTTACTATTTTTCGCGATGATTTTAGCCCTCGATTTGTTGCTCAGTTTACTCAGTTGTTTTTCTTCAAATGTTTTCACTGGATGGCAGAAGAACGAATAGATTACGTGAGTGGTCTAAGATAATTTATCTTTTACTTACTAAACATTGTTCTTAAATCAGTTCAAATTATATAATATTGATGTGCCAAATTAATAATGTGAAAGATATTTTTCTGCAGACGATTTAAAGATATATCTTTAATTGTATTATTGTATTATAGTACTGTAATTACTTTTGTGATGTTTAAGGTTTACATAAGTTTTGTTGTTTAAGCTTTTTTAATGTTGTTTAATATTTAGTTGTAATTAGCATCGTAATATTTAATTTGATAAAATTTAATTTCTACTGTTAGATAAGGCAGATTGTTTTATTTATAAATTTGTTCCGAAAAGTGTAATTTTTCTTTCTGCTGAAGTTTTGCACATGTGAACTGATAAACATATTAGTACATTTTTAGATGGAAAGAAGTCCAGTTGTTACTACACTGTTCTGCGCCAGAATTATGGGTATAATTTAATATTTCTTAATAACTTTAATGCCTATTCATTTACTTTTTAGGTTTGATTGCAATTTTGAGCGCAGTAGATTCTTACCATATATCTCATGCATATTTTACTACTCTGCAAAAAGGAGCTACACCTCAGATTGTATTTGGTTTTGAGGTAATATATTTTGAGGTTCTTCTATTTTTAACGAAGTTTTTTTTCCAGCATTGAATTTTATACGTAAATTAAGTTATTATTTTTTAATGTGCAAGAATGTCATTACGTTCAGCATGCTAAAACAAAAGATTACTCAGCGCATTCACATTCTCTATATTATATTTTAATTTTTATTTATCATGCATATTGTTTAGATTTATTTTTAGAATTCAAGATATTTTGTGAGTTGATTTATTACTTATTTAGTATGCCATTTTGCTGACTGTTGTTTTCCACATTGCAGTCAAGTACGTGCTGCATCGTGTAGATCTGAGACAGCCGCACCCTTGGGAAAATAAAGCGGTTTATCTTTTATATTTTGAACTTGTTATTGGTACGTTTTTATGGATTTTTAACATTGTTTCAGAAGATTTTTTGTTTTTAAGTATTTTTACGAGTTCTGTTGTATGCCATTTTTATTTGTGTAACGATGCAGTTGCACACGTTTCCACTGTTTTCCATTCGACCAATGTATTTAGCTTTGAAGTAAGAATTATTTTTCTGTTTGTAATATTTTCATTAATAGTGATATGTTGTTTATGCATATATTTTAGAACTTTGAAAAAGGCAATTATGGACGCAGTTTTATCTCAGCGTGCTATTCGAAATATGAATTCCTTGTATCCGGACGTGACAGCAGAAGATTTGAGTCGCGGCGATTGTGTTTGCATTATTTGCCGAGAAGATATAACTGAACGCGCAAAAAAACTGCCTTGCAATCACATCTTTCACATATCTTGCTTGCGTTCTTGGTTTCAAGTACATTATGATTTTCTCTTCCATTCAAAATATCAAACATTCAAAAATTCAAAATATTTTAAATTTCATTTGATGATGTTATTTATGTTTTACAACATTTAAATGACATGATGTTTTAGCGTCAGCAGACATGTCCAATTTGTCGTCTGAATGTGTTGCAGCTGCGTCAAACTGAACGTCAGCAGCAACAACAGCAGCAAACAGCTAACATTGCTGGTACATCAACGACCGCAGCTGGTACTTCAGCGACTGCAGCAAATCAAATTCCAGCACCAAATTTTACAAACAGTACTCTTTTTCAATATTTATATTAAGCAATTTTCGTAATTTGCATTTTTAGTGAATATGCCAACTTGGTTTGCTGGTTTACCTGCGGGAATAATACAACCGCCGGCACCAGGCGTTGGAGATGGAACGCCGAGTTCGATCAATCCTACAGTATTCGCTGGTTTCACCGGCAATGGTAATTCGTCGGCAACTCTACCGATGCCAATAATGCCACCATTTTTTCCATTTAGTACGCTTATTTATTTATCATCTATATTTCTTTATGTATATTTTTAATGAATGAAGAAGAAAACTTAATGTAAAGTCGGGATGACGAAGATGATTAAATGTTTTGATTGTCACATTTTAGCACAAGCGTTTCCTACACCGCCAGATTTTACTGGTCTCACTGATGAAGAGGTACGTCAAATGGAAGGTAATGAACGAAAATCGGTTGAAGCACGCATTCGATGTTTACGCAATATACAAACATTGCTTGATGGTGCCGTTGTACTCATGCAGCAGTACACAAGTCTAATGAGCGCAATGGAGTAAGAATTTTGTTAAAATAATACTTTTTAAAATGTTGCATTCTTCCTTCGTTTTCAAAGTTTGAAATACAGTGAAAAGCGTTCTGTCAATACTGAGGAAACTGAGCATAAAAAAGAAACAACTTCAAAGACTGAAGAGGTGAATGCGAAAACGGTTAATATCGATGAAATGGCGGAAAAACCAAGCACCTCTGCTGCTGCTGTTGCTGGTAGTTCTTCTGGTGATGCACAACATGAATTAAGGCAGCGTCGGCTGCAGCATTATGAAAAATCTGCTAAAGCCGGTGAAACTGTTCAGTGAATGGTTTAAATAAATACGTAACAAATGCATCATTATTATTGCTGATTATTATTATCATTGCTTAGTGAAAATTTTCTGATGTTGTTGTTTTTCTTTGGACGTTCACGATATGCTTGGCTGTGACTTTTTGAACACACAAGCTTACCGTTTGAGCGATTTGATTCCAATGCTTCATCTGTCTTTAAATAAACAATATTTTTTTTAGCAAAACCTCAATTTAATCAACGCAATGCTGTTGAATTGTTAAGATTTTCATTTACAGTACATTTATGCATGAATTTATACAATAATTTCTGCAAATATAATCAGTCATCCCTGTGCACTGGTTTGAACTTTTTCACCATTTCTGCAATCTTCTCTTTGATAAACAAATCCCCTCGTTCATTCGGAGGAACTAAAGCGGGATTCATTTGTAGTTTCCACCAAACGTACACGGAAGCTAAAGCAGCAAATATGTAAAACGGATTTTTAATGTTTATCAATTTACTTATATAATAAACTTTTTTCATTCATGATTAGCCAGATGAGAAATAACTTATATTTTAATCGGCGAAAATTATATGATGCTTTTAGTCACACTGTTTACCTGAAAATGCGCCAACCAGTAGAATGTTCAGAACTTTCTGATTTTTGAAAACATCCATTTTAATTTCGTATATGCAAAAATTGTTATTTTTACTATCATAATAAAATAAATGCAAGTTCATAAATGTTTTAGAAGAAATAAAATATAGATTTTATAATTCAGTACCAGAGAAATTATGAACTTTCATCTGAAATACAAAATTGAACTACATTTTCAATTTCAATGATTACGAAACAATGCATTTATTTTCATAATTTTGACGAAACTATATAATTCAAAAAGTATTAGATTTTGTTCCAAAATAATTATTAATACAAAAATCATTTTGAAATTTAGTATTTTATTAAAATTTTATATTTTAATGATATTAATAATTACATGTTTACAAAACAAATTACAGTAAGAAAATAAAACTTTATTATCAAGTTATGTCAGCCGTTGTCACGACAATCATTGTTTTTGTAGTTTAGATTTGGATTTGTGGTTTATTTTAATTACTGAAATGCAGCTTCTAGTTGAACATTTGATGGTTGACACCGTTGGTTTTGTAAAGGCAGACGATTTGAGAGTAAAACTTTGTTACATTTTATGTTCTGTATCTTAATAGCAAATTTAGAAATATGGTAAAAATATTTATACAATTCAAGATGTTTTGAATGAAATCCGCGATTCTAATACGCGAAAAAAATTATCCACCTTACCGTATGATCTGAAAACTGTGATGCCTGATGAAAAAGCTATTCGATTTGGTAGGTATATAATCGCACTTGTCTTCGTTTTTCTTTTTTATTTGCAGCAGTCTTTTTAACACTTCCGTTTTTATTAAATCATTGCATTTTTATTTTGCAAAAAATACTTACATTATAACTTTGTGTTAATGTTAGTATGTTTTAGTCGAAAATGGTACAGAAATAGTGCTTTGTGATTTCTTTTGCTTTTTCGATAAATCCGTATTTAGCCATTTTAATAATGCATTCAAGTTACTTTTTCCTTTCATTTAGTTTTATTAGACTTGTGCACTGTTATTATCATGCATATATTTTTCAGTTATAGAGTTTTCCAAAAAAACTGGTGATTATCCAAGCTTATCAGTAACAGATGTGAAATTGATAGCAGCGGTTTATACTATGGAACTAGAGCACGTAGGCTCTGAGCACATTATTCAAGAACCGAAGGTGCAGAAGACTTCTGCCGTTGGTGGACTGAAATGCGAAGATGTCAAAGGTTTACCAGGTTTTTACATGCCATCAAAGAAAAAACAGTCCGATTGCAGTGATTTGGAAGAGGCAGTGAGAAAAATTGACATCCAGGATCACTCGACTTCAGAAGAGGAAAATTCTTTCTCGGAATCAGACAGTGAATACGACGACGATGAAATTCGTGATACCTCCAATTTAAGTGGTTGGATTACCCCAGAAAATTTCTCTTCAACCGTTGGCAGTGCTAATGACACTGTGCCAGTTGCATGTTTAACCGCTGACTTTGCCATTCAAAATGTATTATTGCACATGGGCTTGAAAGTGGTCTCTGTGGATGGTATGCTGATAAAACAGTTGAAAACTTATATTTTACGTTGCTTTTCTTGTTTTCAGTAAGTTTGAGTTGAAAAACGATTTTTTAATTATCATTAGCAATGAATAAATTTTAATCTAGCATGACAAGTAAAATGATGAAGAAATTTTGTCCCAACTGTGGGAATGCAACATTAAAACGCCTTGCGATCAGTGTCGATGAGAACGGTTGCACGGTGTTTCATTTTTCCCGAAGAAAAGTAATTTCTCTTCGTGGTTCTAAAGTATGCGTTGAAATAATGCTGCTAAAGAAAGAATAATTCATTGCTATTTTCAGTTTTCCATTCCAGCACCTAAGGGAGGAAAGCATGCGAATAACTTGATTTTATGTGAAGATCAGCCAGTTAGTCAAAACCGTCTCAGTCGAAAGGCTCGCCAAAACTTAGACGTTTTTGATCCTGATTATATAGCTGGTCAGTCGCCATTTTCCTTGAACGATATTACTAGCAGGTATAGTAAACAGATTTTAATAGTCATGTTCTTCTGAAGTGTATCTTTAGATCAGCTTTGTTAGGCATCCGTGCTATTCACAGGCGGCCTAGGCGCAATCCCAATACTTACAGTTTAGGGAGAAAGCGTGGTGGAAAGAAGCGTTAGCAGTAACACTTTGGTTCTGTCTATTGTTGATTTTAAATAAAAGTTATTCTCGAAATGAAGGATCTGCTGTTCACAGCTAAAATTAAAAATTCAGCGTTCTAGCTGATAACGAAAATGGATACTAGCTTTGTTCATTTGTCCATGGGTAAGTTTCCAATAGCATATTTCATGTTAATAAATAATGATTTAAAATCTTATTCATATGCAAGTACAAGAAACTTGATGAAGATGTAATTTTTCTATTTGAAAAAGAAAATTTTATCCGTTCACACTTCATTTAATTAAGGAGATGTATTCACAAACCGTTAATGTTTCACTACACACGAATATCACAGACACACGTTTTGAAAATTCATGCGATCAGTTCCCTTTGGAAGATCAAAATGAACAGAGTTCACTCTGCTAAAGGGAATCTGAAGTCTTTAAAACGCTTAGATTTTCACTCGTGGAAATCAGTTACTTATTAAATGGTCCGAGGCGTCGTTGACATGTCGGGCGTGCTTTGTTATTAGCATTGTTGAAACTAGCCGATTGCAATGGAAACAGCCTGTTGCCGCTTGAATGCAGCGGACTAGAAGTGTGGACCGGCGAAGGATGACAGTCCACCAATGGCGATGGTGATTGCAAACTGCTGATTTCAGGTGACGGTGTCATCGATGCCGTTGGTGTGAGATTGTTTTTAACAAGTGGCGATCTTGCCTCTTGTAGAGCGGTCACGGGTTCCACTTTCACTGGCGAGTAAAATGCTGCCGAAGGTGAGTGCTCATGCCCAAAGGGTGAATTGCGGTAGAGACACTTAGGAGAGTGGGTTGTTGGCGAAAAAACATGCTGCGGGTAATCATTGCCATAATACTTTGGCGGGGTGCAACCAACTGTCGAGGAGACACCTTTTGGTGTGCTGGAGAAAACGACATTTCCATAATATCCAGCATCGTTTTTTGGTATGTTTGACGACGTACAGCTCGTGCAGTCATGGTAAGATGCATTGCTCTGTTTCAAAAATACATTCGATATTTTAAGATAAATAAACGTATTCAAAACGCTCTAAGGTAACAACTGATAATAAAAGAGAAACGTTTTTTACTCGATATTTCTGGCCTGGTGAACTTTTCACGTCATGGATGCCTTTGAGTCCATTTTCGATCAATTCTAATGCATCTAAAAACCATCGTTTTCAAATTGTTGTTTGCATGATTATAAGCCTCTTTACCGGGATCTTCAAGCGAATCCAGGATCGCTTGGCAATGGGTTTCCCGCATTTTTCTGATTGACTTGTAAATACTATACGCTTTTTCTTCATTCATCGCCCAAAGGGAGCACTGAAATGAAACAGAGGCAATCGTAGTGGCAATGAACGTAATCACACTTCTTTCTGTACATTACTTTTCTGCCTGTTTTCTTCGAATCTGGTGCTTCAATCTTATAAAAGCTTCGGCTAAGAGAGAGATTGTGTCGAATTGAATTTTTCCAACCCGGCATAGCCGTTTTGAAATAGGGAAAATTTGTGCTAAATGATTAAGTTTTAGAGAAACTTCAATTACAGGCGCACACTTTACATAGAGAACTGCAGAATAATAGAGCGATATTTTCAATTTTTAAATGAAAGACCTGTCGAAGCCTATAATAAGATTTACCTGAACAGTATTTACACAAACACAAATATAAAAATAATTCAGTTCGGTATAAAGAAGCTACACGTATTATAGAAGTCTCTGTTATCAGTGATGTCTACAGTTTTAAATAAAAGCAAGTTAATGTATTTTAATTTTTTTAAATGAAATACAATATGTAACAAAATTAGTTTTTTAAAATAGTTCACTTCTTTTTTTGCCTCCCAAAAGTCATAATCCAGAATGATGGATTTGTTTTCAGCATTAACGATAATGACATATGTCCATTTTGAAGATAGACAGCGCCTATACGACACCAACTGTTACCCGAAAAGATCGATAAAATGTTCATCGATGAAACGAGTCGCCAACTGTTCCCGCATTAACATGCCAGGATTAATGCATACAGAAAGAAATTACAGCCATGCAAGATTACTACACCTTAGAAACGTAGAAATAGTACTTACCTTAGAAACTTGTAAATTTCAGATACATGCAGTTTTCCAGTAGCGCTGTTACGCAGTGCAAGAGCTATCAGAGCGCAGTATGAATAGGGTGGCTTGGGAAATTTGTTAGTTGATTCAGACTGGCCGATACTGTTGCGACGCCTACTATGTATCCTAGTTGATTTCACCGACGGCGGGGTAGTCATTTCAAACGGCACAGGCGGGGTTTGGGTCTGAGAAGGTGTGTGTGTGGGCGGTAAATGGGCAGCATTATATAGATTAATGTCGCCACTGCCTGAGGTTAAGCGTTTGAAATTTTCCGCATCCGAAGCCTTATACCAGCTAAACGAATCTCCGGAATTGCTTGAATTGTTCTGGAGCAAGTCGTCAACCGGGCTAGCTATATTATCTAAATCATCGAAAAAGCACTTGTCGTAAAACCCAGGGTTATCCAATTCATCTGATAAGATTTTCAGAATGTCATCTTCTTCGTCTTCGTCCTTTGAATCCATTCATACGGTCAGGTGGGTTTAAATTTCAAATTTTCTACAAACAATAATATCGATAACAAGTTTAAATAAACGCCATAAATCAGCCATGGAAATAATTGAAAATCAAATAAAATATTTATAACTGTGAAGAAATAGAGATGAAAAACACTGCGAACGTCAAAATTTTATTTTACAGATTGATTTCATAATATCTACAGTAAGAAAAAAAATAAACCAAAGGCGGTTCAAATCAAAATTCAAAAATCTTATACCTGAAAATCATTTCCGGTATAACAAGAATTGTGTCAGGAAAAAAAATTATTCAAAAATGCATAAAAAATTATGCTTATTTAAATAATAATATTGATTTGTTAATTTCTTTTTATTTTAATATATTTTTTGGAAGAAATATAAGTGCAGTTCGATCAACTGACCTTCAATTTAATCAGTACAAAATGTGCTAATTTTATTAAAAAATTTTTTAGTTTATTTATATATATCATGCAGTATAAACTTGGTAAAACATTTATGATACATTGGAACTTCGAATATTTTAATCTGAAATGCAAACTTACATAGTTATGCTCATAAATATTACATCTTATATTATTAAAATTCAAACATTTAAACTAAATTAAAAGGTGAATGTATGTTGTTATTTTAAAAATTTCAGTTTATGATAATTTTAGCTGTTTTATTGTGGCATACATGAATTCTTCCATTTCCGACATTAGGCTTACTAAAAGTCTATCCTCTAAATAAATTTTGAAACAATGGTAATGGACAATTGATAGAATTAGGTTACGAAGAGCGCAGGTGACGCAGTTTTAAAATGGCTGTTGGCACAGTGGTTGACCGTATGCATATATATGAGCGGCTCATTCATTGCGATTGATGGTGGAAGAACACTGAAATGAAACGTTGCACCAACAATTGTTGAACAGATGCGACACCGCGTTTGCTTAAGCCCAGACAAAAGTGCCTTGCATCTGTTCCTGTCTAGGATTTCTTCTTCATCTTCTTCACCTTGAACAACTGCGGTAGTTTGTTATGACAGTTGTCAGTTACTGCAGGCTGTTGCTGACTAAAAAGCAAATATCAGTAACGACTGTTATTTTTCGAGCGATTATTGAAATCACCTTCATGTTTATTCAAGTAAAATAAGCAGTAAAGTACTATAGTGTTGCGAGTGATGACATAGAAAATATAGATAAATAAATATAGATACTGAGAATATTTACTTTGCTCACTAAAGTAGGACCATATTGTAAAATAAATGTTATGTAATTATTAACTTTGATGATGAAATTTTAAATAGACTTATTTGCATTTCACTTTCTCCGATGAACCTCATTTTGTATTAAACATTATTTATTTATTTATTCATTTATTGAGTGAACTTGATTAAATATCAATTTTTATTATATAAAAAAATTCATTCATTATCATGTACTGTTATAGTTCTTTTCAGGGTGAGACCTCTGAATGATGATGTGTCGCACTAATTTGCAGCGCATGTTTGTTATTTCACTCCTGATAATTCTGGTAATTTCTACATATCATAACACTGTTAATATGATGAATGGATGTTCTTCATATTTTTTAAAATTTTTAATGTAATTTAATTTCAACCTTTGAAAAATGCAAAATATGATGTGATTATGAAAGTAAATTTTTTGTTTTTGTTTATTGTTTATAACATTTTAAAAAATAGCATAATACATCATTTTATATAATTTTTTTAGTTCACACATAGGTAAACTTTATTTATATTTACAGATACATATGCATATTCATACAGTTGTGGAATATTTAAAGCAATTACTGAAATAAATTTAGATTAATGGAAATTTATCAGCTGAGCTGTATGATGATGGCATCTGTGGTAGACCAAAGTTTCAGCCGAAATTTGTTTCAGAAGATAATCGAATTACAGGTGGTATAGAAGCAGTGCCATATTCTCACCCATGGATTGTACTTCTTACTTCATCTTCTGACACCGAATACAAATGTGGAGGAACTATAATACCTTCAAGAGAACTCAATCGCAGTTCTTACATATTAACTGCTGCGCATTGTTTAGAAAATATAATGTATTTATTTTATGAAAATATATCACTGATGCAATAACTTTTGTTTAACAAAATTCTATGAATTTAGAATATCGGAAATTATTGTTACTGCAGGAATGCATGACAGTAGTGTAAGCAGTGAAATGGGAAGGCAAGTTGCAAGAGTGAGCTCAGCTTCCATAAGTCCAAAATTCAAAGACAACAGAAGATACGACTACGCTGTATTGACGTTAGAACGACCTTTCATTTTTAATGGTTACGTATGCTCTGCTTGTCTGAGCGCAATGCATGAATATTTGAAACCACGAACGAAATGCTTTGCAGCCGGATGGGGAGCCACAACTGGCGGATATTATAAACCAGGTAATGTATTTTGATGTAACTTAATTTTCGAAATTTAATTGCACTGTGAAAAAATTGTTCAAACATAAACTTATTTATAATTTGAAAAGATTTTTTGAATTCGATGAGATGGTAATTGTTGATAAGATAAAATAATAGCAAAATGAATTTTCTATAATATTTTTACAAAAATGGGAACGTAAAGTAAGAAAATGGGATATTTTTGATTGAAATATTAAAAAGAAATATGCATGAAAGTAATGTGTAAACTTCTTATAAATGTAAGAATTTAAAATATTTTTGTTAGTAATGGAAGGACGAATGCTACGAGGTAAACCACCATCTTTTCCTGCAAAGCTCAGACAAACAACGCTGACAGTGCATAGTCATTCTTTCTGTGAAGATGAAAGTGTATTTTCAAAGTCATATGATTCAAAAATAAATTTATGCGCCGGTGATGTATTTGGCGAAAATGGGATAAATAATGTAAGTATATTTTTGACTAGTATATTTTATTTATAGAAACAATTCTTTAAATTTTGTTTCAAAATATTGACAACTGTTTTTATATTGTAGTGTGACTCAGGTGGTCCCTTGATTTGTCTCAAAGAAGGCTTGTGGACATTGTACGGTATAGCCAAAGGGCGGTCTTTGAATCACGTAACACAACCATCACTTTTTGTCAAAGTTTCTGGAATTACTTCCTTCCTTGAAGACATAACTGGATTTTATAAATATCTGCCAAGCTGAAGTTGTCGACATTCAATATGCATTGCTATGTTTACCTTTTACTATTGCTGACTGATAAAGAGAATTTTTGCATTTTTCAGTCCGTTAATTGAGCTTCGCTTATCATGCTCTGTCAGCTTGTTTGTAAAATTTGCATAAAATTTATTTAATAAATGCAGTGCAGAATGTTGACACGTTTTGATGCTCAACAGCCAGTATCGTGGGATGCTTCTTGAAAAATGCAACATTATTTTTTGTAAAAATGACAAAATTCGACATTGTTCCAACCGTAGCGTCTGTTTCACTTTTTGTTTCATTCAAATTTTCATCTATATTCTGTAAGTTTGTATGCTCGTTTTATGCATGTTTTTATTTTATATACTCTGCTTACTTGCAAAACTTTATGATAAGACTTTTTCTAGGGTGAATTTTATTGAGTTTATCAAATTTTAAAAATGCACTACGTTCATCATCAACGTAAGATATGGCTGCTATTTTCTCGTTCAGTTTGTCAATTAATTTTGTCCTCATCTTTACATTTATGTTTACATGAATGCCGTTAGATCAGTTAATTTATTTTAACAAAAAATCAGTTATAATTTAGTTCAACCTTACTGTTCAAGCATGAAAAGCTATCTATATTAGCATGGCATTGTTGAAAATTTTGATTGTTTAAAATTTTGTTTTCTATTTTGCAGCATAATTTTTCGAACTAAGTATATTGAATATCTCTTTAATTGTTAATTGTTAATTTAAATTTCATGCGGAAACATGTTCTATTTCAATATTTATTCTGCAGTGTGTCTTCTCTTGTGCTTCTTCTGCTCTTGCTAAACAGATGAAAGTTCAACGCATTTCATTAGTAATTAATGTTTCCAATCTAATTTGTACCAATTAGCAAAAGTTGAATGTCAAATTCAAATATATAAAAATATATATGTAAGATAAATGTTCATTACCTCATTGTTCAGGTGATTTTTTTCTGACGCATTCAATGCTTTTCAGTAAGCACAAATATTTGTTTTTCACCATCTTGATCATTCAGGTATTTCAAAAATTTATGCTTTTTTTTCTTATTTTTTTACCTGTTCCTTACGTCTTACTTAAATTGTTCATTTGATGCTTTTTGTAAAATTTAAGTTTCACACAAAATTTTTAATGCAGACTTCAATAGCTTTGCTTTTGCACAAGTCTATCCAACTTTATAATAAAATTAGATGGACAGGAGCAGGTCATTTAAAGTGAATGATGATGGTATATGTGGAAGACCAAAATACCAACCGAAATTTAATGTTTCTGATAATCGAATTACTGGAGGCGAAGAAGCAATTCCACATTCACATCCATGGATTGCTTTTCTTAGTTTAACACACGGCAGAAAGTTTGTATGCGGAGGCGTGGTGCTGCAATCTCACGAAAAAAATGTCACTTCCTATGTCTTGACCGCTGCGCATTGCGTAAAAAATATAAAGTAAATTTTAAATATTTTTTACTTTTCAGTAAGAATACTATTTCACTGGTTTGGATATTTTGTTTTACTAAACGCTTTCTAAGAAGTACTTGCATTCAGTTTTAGAAATGTCATTTATAACTGAATAAATTTAATTTTAGTTTAGCTAACTTGATCGTTCAGGCAGGATTTCATGACCTTACATGCAATACAGAAAGAGGAAAGCAAGTAGTTACTGTTAGCCGAATAATAATCAGTGATTTATATATGACAAATTATGACTACGATTATGCAGTATTAATATTGTCTTCTCCGTTGAAATTTACTGATTATGTTATACCGGCTTGCCTCAGTCAGGAGCTTGAAAATTTTCCAATTGGTTCAAAGTGTTTGATAGCTGGGTGGGGTGGTATTGATGGTGGAATCTACAAACCAGGTAATTGATATTTCATTGCTTTTTATTCATTTGCAAGAAACATTTAATTTAAACAAAAAATAATATAATAATACGATAATGGCTTCACATTAATATTGCAATTTTCCCAGAATACTTTTGTGTCCATTTGTAGTAATTAAGAAAAGCGGTGGAAACGTAAAGAGCATTTCGAGCAGATATTTGGTGCTGCCTAAGACATTAATGCAAGCAGTTATAACAATTATTGATGACAGCAACTGTAGCAATGCATTTTTTGCCTCTTATGATTCAGCCATAAATTTATGTGCAGCAGATGTGATGGGAGTGATAGGAATCAACAATGTAAGTGTTGTTTAAAATGTTGCGCAGTGTACAGAATTAATGTGTGTATTTTAATTGTATACAAGTTTGACACTGATGCACGACTTGAATTTCAGTATGACTCTGGTGGTCCACTGGTTTGTTTGAAAGATGGTGTGTGGTCACTGCATGGCATGAGTGTTAGCAGAGCATTTTTTGACAGTACTCAGCCTTCAGTATTTATTCAAATGCCTGCTTTAGTGGACTTCTTGAAAAATATTACAAGCAACTGCACTAATCAGTGAAAACGTTTTATCATAAAACACTGAAATTTTTATAACTAAAATGAATTTTGTTATTATTATTATTATTAAAATTTTTAAACGTCATCAAATCGTCACATTATATTATTGCAGGCCATTTAAAATTATCTGTAATAGTTTTCCGGTAAAAATTAATTTTGAGCACTGTAAATTTGTAGCTGATCACTTGCACTGGTGTAATTGGCTTCACCCACAGGGGATTGTTTTGAAAACTACAGGAAGTATTTCCAGTATACCAAGCAAAAAACCCTGTTGGAGTTCTTAAAATTGAACTGCTGCGCGTAGTGTGGAAAATACGGAATGTGTCATTTATTCTGTCAACAGGATTTAACAAAAATGAGCTAAATTGCTTTTAAAACTGATTTAAACTGGTCTCGTTAATTTGCAATTGAAACTTTTAATTAGTTTTCTTTGCACCGATTAGCTAAAAATACGCGTACATTGGCAGTAAATCTTTAATTTAGTATAAATAAGAAATTAATGTTTGCTGCATTTTTGTTGAAGTACTTTTAGAAGTCAAATATGAAATTTAAATTCAATTTCAATCCATTTCATGTTGCTTTGCTTTACAAAGTGTTCAGTGCTGCGAATAAGCATAAATATTTGTTTCTCATTATGGTGGTGATTCTGGTAATTGTGGAAATTATGACATACATATTTTTCTTTCATTAATTCAGCAGTCTAATTTTCCGTTATTATTTGAGTTGATTTAATAATGTTGGTGAGAATTATGTGAAGTGATTCAATTTATGAATTTGGCTGTTGCCAGTCGATTTGAAAAGATAATTCAGATCAATGGGCGGTTCTGTCATATATTCCATTATTTACGCTTACATAATATTAACTTCTATCCAGGTATTTATGAAACACCATTCTTAAATATCACTTTTGCATTTATTTATAAGTAGTTAAAAGCAACTTGTTTTACCATTTGTATTTTGAGGTTTTTTTCATTGTTAAATTTAAAAAAATTTCTAATTTGAATGAAATGTATAAGTTTAATTTTTATTTTTACAAGGTTTGTTTTTGAGATGCATTTGCTTTAGTATTATTTTTTACGTGGAATATTATGCATACGTATATATTAATAAATTTGATTTTTATGGTTTTATTAAAATTGCATATCATATGCAATTGTAAGCATATGTTTCATGAAAACTTATTTTAATTTTCATCATTTTCCTAAAAAATTTTTTTATGATTTCTGGCTTTTGGAATTTATTATACTACTTCCCATGATGATGGTTCTTGTGGACGTCCAGTATTTCAAGTGAAATATAATATGTCTGAGCAACGCATAACGGGAGGCGTTGAAGCAAATCCGCATTCACATCCATGGATAGTTTTATTGCGATCTTTTCATTCTAATAAATACTGTGGAGGTATTATATTGCCTACTTATTCAGTCAATTTCAGCTCGTTTATTCTTACAGCAGCGCATTGCGTTTATAAATCAAAGTATGTACTTTATGTTGTTTGTTTTAACATTTATAAATTGGTTTTTGTAACTTATTATCACAATAATGCGATTATAACAATAACTTATTATCACAATAATGAATTTTATGATTTTTTTATTCTGAGAATTTTCTGGCATATTATTTCCTGAACTATTTTAGAATATCATATCTGTTGGTACTGGCAGGAGTACATGATATTCAAAGTTTGTCTGATGAAGGGATAGTTGCAGCAACTGTAAAAAATGTATTCATTCATCCATTTTACCTGTACAACAGTGATTATGATGTTGCTATTTTGAAATTAAAAAATCCGCTGTTGTACAACAGCTACATATTGCCTGCATGTTTACCGCGTAAAAATGAATATTTAAAACCAAGAACAAGATGCCTAGCTTCTGGATGGGGCGCCATTGATGGAGGTGCTTATAAACCTATGAAATGTAATTTTAACTTTTTCTTACAAAAATTGGCCATAAGCATTTTTTACAATCAATACACTTTAATGATTGTGTGTTTCAGTGCAAAATTCCATCATAAGCAGAACACCAATATTTACGACAAAATTAATGCAAACGGAAATTATAATTCACAGTCACAGTTTTTGTCAGCATGAATCTGTGTTTTATGACAGTTACGATGATGAAATTTTTATTTGTGGTGGCGATACTTTTGGAATAAAGGGTGCAAACACTGTATGTGGTTATGGCAGGTTCTTATTTGTTCAAAATTTATGTTGTACATTTTAATATTAGCGAGATTCTGGCGGTCCGTTGGTATGCATGAAATCTGGAGTGTGGACATTATACGGCGTGGTTAAAGCGCGTGGGCATCATCATGAAACGCAGCCGTCACTGTTTATTAGCACTGCACGAATAACTGCATGGCTTGAAAGTTATACTAATTTTACTGATTTTGAAAAACGTTAATTTTTAATAATAATGATATGGATGCATGTTACAATAAAAAATAATGATAATTATTCTTTATTGTTAACCTGGAAGTTTAATAAAAGGTAGGTAAATTTGCGTGCATTATGCTGAGTATCAGTGCAAAACTGATATGTTAATCATTTCTAACAGGACACCTTTATTTTTTGCATTAATCTGTCATACTGAAATGCTGCTTTGCAGTGTTTTTCGCTAAAGTTTCAAAATATTTAGTAACTTACCATTTTAGCGAACGTGAAAATGCGGAACAACTAATTACACTATTATGCAATGAAAACTGAAATTTCCATTTTTAGTGTTTATTCAGCTTCAATTATTGTCTTATCATGTTGTAACATTTACTTAAACAAACTGCATATTAAGAATTTAAACTTATCATTTAATATTAATGAAAAGCGATTTTTTGCTTTTACCGAATTTTATAGCTTAAATTTATGAATGAAGTCTCAATCGTAACTTTGAATTCTGATTTACTGTAAAATATTATCTATAATGCTTAATCAGTGCATGTATGATAAATAAATTTAGGCACCGATTGATAGTGAACAGATCAAGGATGGCAATCTAGAGTGTGGTCTTCCAAAATATCAGCCAATATATGAATTCTCTGAAAATCGAGTGACCGCAGGTGTAGAAGCGATTCCACATTCACATCCGTGGCTAGTTTTTATTACTTACAAAATGAAATATGATAAATGTGGAGGTGCCATATTACCATCCAGAGAAAGAAACTCCAGTTCGTTTATTTTGACGGCAGCTCACTGTATATTCAATTTGAGGTAATCATAATTGCGATATATTTGCATTTGTTGAAAGTTTTCCACATTATTCATGATCAGTGCCTATGGAAGTTTATTAAATATGTTTAATATTTAAATATGTTTGATTTCTCAAAGTTTTGAAATGAGTAAAGAAAAATGCAAAAACGGATCTAGATCTCATGGTAAGTGTTTTAGTTTTATGTAGATTTACGTTAATTAAGCGTATTTGCAACTGAAATTAAATTCCGTTTCCGGTTAATTTATGAACACTTAGGAAAGAAGAAATTATAGTTACTGCTGGAATGCACGATCGAAGTTTAAACAACGAAATAGGAAGACAGTCTGCTTATGTCAAACGAAGGGTAATTAACATAACATACAAAAAAAATAAAGGCTATGATTATGGGATCCTGATATTACTGCAACCGTTGAAATTTAATGATTACGTGAAACCAATATGCATTTGTAAAGAAAGAGAACATCTGATGCCAGGGACAAGATGTTTAATAGCCGGATGGGGTGCCATAGATGGTGGCGCTTATAAGCCAAGTAATTTTCTCCCTCTTATTTTGAATTTTATTTAAATATGGATTTATTTGAATTAAAATAGAATTAATATTACTTTTTATGTGTTTATTTAATGTTAGAGACGTTTTTAATAGACAAGTTCTGTTTTTTCCATTAAAATCGATAGTACTCTTGCATTTATTCATTGTTTTAGTCATAAAGAACAACACTATTACGCACAGGCAAACAGTGTTTCCCACAGTATTAATGCAAACAGTTCTAGCTGTTTATAGTAATGCCTATTGTGCAAATGCATCTTTTTTTTCCAAGGGATACGATTCTGTTATTAACTTATGCGCAGGTGATGACTTGGGAGAAAAAGGAGTCAATAATGTTAGTGTGACGAAAAAGTAATAAACTTAATTGTGTAATAACTTTTAATTGAAGGCTGATTCTGGAATGCCATTGGTATGCTTGAGTGAAGGTCTATGGACAATGTACGGTATAGCCAGAGGGCGTTCAGCTTTTCCCCCAAAGCGACTATCATTGTTCATCCAAATAGCATCTATAACGAGATTTATTAATTTTTATACCGGTTATTTGATGCAGGGAAAGTAATTTGAACTGCATTAAGCATATTCATTTTTTGATTATTATAATCCAACGAATTAATGACAAAAGTCATGTTAAAATCATAATAAAATCTTAATCTGCATAGATTTGCAAATCACTTTTGAAATGCATTATTCATATTGCAATTGTACTACATGTTGTATTCATGAAAATGATTATTGTAATTTCCGCTTAGACGTTTTATTAGCTCTGAATTGCACACGCATGCTGAAACAATAAATGCATTCCTTTGTCAAAACATTTACATTATCTGTAATACTAATAATTTGGTTGCACTGTTCATTAATATTTGTCTAATGAACTGAAAAAATATTTTTCGAGTGATGTTGGGTCAGAAAAATGATAAAATCTTATTTTTCATTTTTTAACATCAAAAATGTTTTCATTACGTTGACTGAAAGCTTATTTCTAAGAAAATTGTTGTTGAATTTAATCTGCTTTAGTAAGATGAGTAGAACAGTAACATGTCGTTTAAAGGAAATTGTACTGTTTTGTGGGATGATGAACCCACATAATTATATTTTTCTAAATTATTCATAATTCTGAATGGAATTATGTACGACGGAGCAAAATCAAATATTTTTAAAGTTTAATGTGTTTCATAGCTATTATAATGTTGACTCCCTAGAATATTTTTTTGATAATTATAATCACGGTCTATTAAAACTATGCATTGTAATTACATTATATTGCATTATATTCTAACTTTATCTATATTTACTTTTATTCTTAACTTATATAAGTGCATCTGATAAATGTTAGTTCCAGATCACAAATACGTTTTCAAATACGTTTTAATTGCATCATTGAGGGAAGACTGCAACTTTTCCGTTGAAAATGAAAAAAAGAAGTTGCACATATTGCATTACAACGATTATAGTTTGATGCAGGCATACTTGATTTATACCAGTAGTTTTGCTTCTAAAAGGTTTTTATAATTTTTTTAAGTTTTATTTATACAAAACGGTTTCCTATTTGTAAAAATGTTTACACTTAGACTGTAATATTAAATATAAGATGCATTTTTTACGAACAGTCATCGTTTCAAAACTGGATTTAAAAAAGATATTACTAATTTATGCAGAATCTCAAAACAGCTTGCAAAAGATAGCTGCTCAAGCTATGGTTTGTGAATAAAAATTTGAGCTACTCATTATGAAAAGCAGAAATGTATGTTGTATTAAATGAAATCAGTTTCTTTGATTGTTAATGTAAAGTGTATACAGTTAATTTTGTTGTAATATTTTTGCTTTTTAAGTATTAATTATTTAATTCTACTGTATTTTTAAGTTAATCTCTTTTCATGCAATTCGTTATATATATATATATATATATATATTTATATTTATATATATGATTTATAAATTAATGAAATTTTATACATCTGGCTCAGAATGACAAATGTTGACGTATTCAAAATCAAATGTATGAACTTGAAATTGTACTTGAGTTTTCTCAAAAATTCTGTAATTCCAGATAATACTGTAACTGCGTGCAGGTGGTGAAGAAATGGCGAAGAATTAATGAAGCTGTTTAAAGTAATACAAATTCCATTTTACCATCGTTTTCATAAACGTAAAATGCTACATGAAAAGTTAAAATACAGGTGGTACATTCTAAGTTTTTGAATTAATCAATATTATGCTTAATATGTAATATTCATTGTTAAGAAGAACTTGCATTTAAAAAGTTAGAATGTTTTTAGGCCATGACAGATTTAATATCTGTCAGTTATTATTGAATTTTGTAATTTCACTGTGAAAATATAATTTTGCAACTGTTGATAGATTTTGTTTTATGAAGTTTCATGTAGTTAATTCAGTGATGCTATTATGCTCCAAAACATGAATAGATTTTAATTTGGGCATATGGTTGTGTGTGATCTTGAAATGGTAAATGTAAAGGTGCCTCATTTTTTACATTGCTTTAATTGTTTATCTTTTTAGAGTTTTCTTTGATTTAGATGAAAATGTTGATTACATTTCCAAAATAACTGCACATTAACCTGAATTTAGATATTACCTAAAGTTTGTAATAAAGTAACAGTAAAATGAAAGATAATGTTTATTTGCAAAGTTTGATTTCAGCTTTGTTAATACGTGAAATAGAAAGTTTTTTATGGTATTGTTTTTTTGCACTGTTTTCATTTTTATTTAAGTTTTTTATGTTTTACGTTTTCAACTTACTTATTCAAGTGTTGATAGTTCATTGAGGAATGCAAAACAAACATGTATTTAATGGTATTGCAATTTAGATATCTCTGTTTATATAAGTGTCTGGATTTGTATTTTGTGGCAGCTGTCAACGGATGTGTTTGCACTGCTCTGAGTGAAATTCAGTTCAGACATAGCGTTTTCATTTCTAATGCTATTTGTTGCGCAGATTGACAATGCAATGAACGTCTAATTTGTAATAATAAACCAGTAGCTCAATTTCATAACGCCAACGTTGAGACTGCTAGTTGAGCTTGGAGTATTTAAAATTTGATTTAAATTTAAATTTACAACCTAATGTTTGACGTAATTGGTTCTACTGAAACTCATTTTGAAATTCTGAACAGTAATTGCGCATTTATTAATTTTTCAAATATTTATTGGGCATTGTTAGAAAAAAGATTTTCACAATTAAGCTTTAGCTTTTTGTCGTAATAAATGTTATTCTATGTTAATCGAATATTCGTGATTCATGTTTTATCAGACGTAAAGCATCGTACAAGCATTTTCATTGTTGCTTTATTCACTGTACTTGATTATTATTTGAAAGTTAAGTAAAAAAATTTTGAATATACAAGTTTTTAAATCATAAGAAATAATTTTCACTTGCAATATAAGAAGTATACGGTAAATGTACGTGAAAATGTGTGCAGAAATTCCACTTTTCTTCTAATTGTTGACAAAAGGAATTATTTTATTTTCGACAAACATTTTTTTATTTCATACTTAAACATTTCTGACATTTTCTTCTCCAAATGCAGATCTTATCATAAAGTAAAGTGGGACTTTTGAGAAAATAGTAGTTGAATGTACAATTTTTCTCTCGTGACAATTCCACGAGCAAAACTGATAGTTGGTTTGATTTGTGAAATTATTTGCTTGAATTTTAATGAACAAGATTTGCTGAGAATGAAAATGTTGAAATCAGCTGGAAAATGTATTTGCCTGTCGATCTTGGTCGATGCCGAATTGTCTGTCACCCGCAACAACAATTGATGAACGTGTTTTCATTTTTCCAGTTATGAAAATTTGTGGTCAAATAAAGCGTGAAAGATTTATGATTCCGGTGCGGAATTTGGAATTTTCGGTTTGATCGCTACGATCTGTTTAGCTTCTGGCCATGTCCCGATAAAATTATTTCGCATTGATCAACTACTTCACTGGTAGGGTTTCATTTGCTTGATTTTACGCAAATTTTTGCACAAACCCCTTGCTTATGCTTATTGTACATATATGTATAAAATGCGTTTGCGCTTGTCCATCGATTATGAATTTAGTCTATAGCTGCTTGTAATGATGTTGATTTTTCCATAAATGACATCGTTTCTATTATTATTATTATTATTATTAGTGTGTTGCAAAGTTGAAAAGCGTGGGTGCAATTATTATTTACCACAAATTCCTGAGATTGCGTTCTTGAATACCGGTTTGTTGCACGCCAGTGCTTGGTTACCTTTCGGCTATCCCGGTTTTTCTTATTTATTATACATCAACTTATTCATCCAGTGCGCTTGTCGGTTGTATCATTATTCACTGGACACTTTTCTTGTACACTTTTTTCTATTCGTTTTCGTAAACGGTAAGTTTTTTAATTATTATTTTTACTTTCAGAGATGATCAACACACATTTTACTATTACATTTACAGTTAAATTACAGTAGGAAACAGTTGTTTTCACAACTTTTGAGTCTGTTGTGTAAAAGCTTCAAATTCACTAGAATTAACGAATTGACAACAAGTTGTTTTTTTCTTTATTATTTTGTGTTAATTATTACTGCGAAGATAATTTTTTTACAAATATCATTTGTGACCGTGATCGGTTTGAATGTCACAAAAGAATGCTACTGACAAGGAGGTTTGTTGAATAGAAGTGCCACGTCATCAAGATATTCGACCTTTAATAATAATAATAATAATAATAATAATAATAATAATGATAATAGTAATGACAGGCCTGGCGGTGGTGGCGGCGGCGGCGGCGCGTTCGTTGCGCAAATATGCTAAGCACGCAAGTTCTTGCTTTATACAGTGCTGTGTTGTATTTGTTGTACGTCGAAGCGACGTGGCGGCCGGGGCGTGTGTCTTCTTCACTTTGCCCACGTCACTGAGACGTCAAGGTGGAATTTTCCGTTGTCCAAAAATAAGTAAAAAGGTAAATGGAATGAATGTTAAAGAAAATTTTTTATAATAAAATAAATGAAAATAACAATAAATACAACAGTGCAGAAGCGAGTGTGCACACAAAGGGTGGCGTGTCGTCAGCGGTGTGTGTGCGTGTGCAATGTATGCTGTGACGATCACGCTTGCCAAGCAGATCGTCTCTGTTTGCCCATTTGGTGATTTCAACGTTCAGTTCAGTTTATAAAGCGAAAACGTTAAGCAGTCGGCAAGCCAGTCAGTATAAGTCTGCTTGAGCAGAGTCGCTTCCAACCGGACCGACCGACGGTATTCATCTCATTCACTTTGGTATTCTTCATCATTATTGCAGCTCTGAGATCGTTTGCATTCTTCCATACTTGCTTGCTGGTTGTTTTTGATGATGTGTAGGCAGCGATGATCGCTTGTCGTTATGTCAGATGGTTGATAAATTTGTTGCCGCTTCAACTGCCTAGGGCAAGCAAACGATCCGTGAAAAGATTGATCCAACCGTTTCGACAGTACCCATTGCAAGAAATGTTGAAGGTCGTTTTGTTGCTGTTGCTGCTGGGGTTGTCGCAATAGTAGTGGGTTTTCAAGGAAAATCCAAAAGGAAAAAACAACAATACCCTTCTGTTTTCGAAATTCTAAGCTTTTATCCATTGTTTAATGTTAGTTTTTGTTTTTTGAAAACTGTTTTTATTTTTTAATTGGATCGAATTTTTCAAAATTTACAGATCGCCGTAGCCGGAGAGGAAGAGCACGGCATTTTTACAGCAACAAGCAAGTAGCGGCGGCGCTCGTCAGTGTTTCTCGCTTGCTCGCTCGTCGGTGATTGGCCGATTCGATTGATGTCGCTGCGATCGCCGGCGAACACTGCTAACGCTGTCGACGCGTCGGCATTTTTCGCGCGGCCGGCGTTGCGCGCGCACGCGCGCGCGCCTCCTGCTTCTGTGAACTCTCTCTCCGGCCTGGGTTGTTTCTTAGCGTTGTCGAATGAATGGAATGAATGAATGAATGAATGATTGAACGAACGTGAGTATGTACGTACGTACGGGTGTGAATGAATGCGAAGTTCGAACGAATGATCGCCTCACTACGTTCAAGCGACAACAACCGCTCTCTCAGCTTCATTCATACTATCAAGGCCCGGAACAGGTTTTCACCCTGATCTAACAGTGTGTTCGATTCGTGTGAGATCACCGTGAAAGCCTTTTCCGTGCTTTCCGTTCAGCTTCGTCAGCCGCCGCACTTGCAGCCTCCCCCCCTTGATCGGTAAGTAACATATTGTAAATTAGTTTCGGCCTTTCGAGCACCGGCAGCGCACGGATCACTGCTGATTAACCAAACAAAAAGCAACCCTAACAGAAAACAATTCCCAACATGGGAAACCAATTTCCCCAACCGACTGCAGCGAAAATTGACGCCAGCCAACCGCTTAGCTACAGCAAAGCTCGTCAGATCTTCTGCGTCCAGAGTCGGCGCCTCGCGTCCAGATCTCCACCGCCGTTTCGGCGACCACCCGCGACTGTGCACGCACAACGCCAGCTTATTTTTCCCTTATTGTTGGCCACGGTCGGCACTGTTGTCACTGGTACCGTCGTTCACAATTCCAAATTGACAAGTCGTTGTTGTTTGAAAACGAAAAGTTACATTTTATCCCGATTCAAAGTTTCCCAACATGTAGCGGTGAAATGATTTTCAAGAATTAATTTTTACACATCACGCGCGAATTGTACTGTATCTTTTGGGCATAATCGTCTTCTGTCTCTTTATGCAAACTTGGCCAATATTTTTGTTCGTTTGTTTTTATTTTATTTTATTTTTTTTGCTTTTTAATAATAATGCGGAGTATTGTTGCTCTTTGTTTTTAGTATTTCATTTCAAAAATTTCACACTCTTGTTGCCAACGTGTATCCATCTGGCGGTGTTGCTATTTCAACGGCGCATCGTTCAGTTCTTATCGCCATCGTACAGTGACCCACTGTACACAATTGTAAAATTGCATTTCTGAATTGTCCATCTCACACTTGATCATGTGAAAATTGAATTATTTGAACAATATTTCTACCCACTTTTGCTCGAATATTAAAGTAAATATTCGACGAACAATTGTTTGCGAAACGTGACTGACAACATGATATTTATTAAATCATTTGTTGGTTTGTTTTTCCTTTAAAACAGATGTGAAATTTGACAAAAATTATGCTTCATTAGAAACTGCTCAATTTTAAAGTTACAGTAATCATATTGATCTTGAATATTACAATCAACATTTGTACCGTAGTAGGATATTTTTGTCCGAAAAAGCTATCCGACGACATTCAGAGCATGTAAGTAATACAAATATTTTTAAACTTTATCAAATTATAAAATAATTGAATAAGTGCATGCAAAGCGAACAATTATACATATATGACCATCTTTTTTACATTGACTGAACGGTATGCGTGATTTTGTTTGTAAGTGTTAAATTAGCATTATTATTTATTCTTATCTGCTTTATACGCGCTTTGTATCTGCTTGTTTACTTTGTTTAAGCGAAATCTGAAATGCGTGAGGGCCGTCAAATTTACATGTTTTGCTATCATTTCAATAAATGCGTGAAATTTGTTCATTCTTCTGCTGGGTGTGAATTCTGGTAGCATATAATCAAATAAAAATGAACTTCACTGACTATTTTCCATTTGAATTTGACGATCATTATGATACTTCCTGTAAATGATCTGCATTATATTCTGATTCAACAAAGCATGTAAATTTATGCGCCGATTTTCAGATGAAAGATAAATTGCAAATCTTAATTACATCTGCTTAGCTTATCCCCATATCGGACTTCTAACCTCGCCTACTTTCTGTTATTGTTGTTATTATTATTATTACTTTTACTTACAAAATCTTCAAATACTGTTTACTGAAGCGCAAATAAACATATTCTGCAAGCGAGCAAGCAAACAATTTCAGCAACTATTTATTGAAGATATACAAAGATTAATTATAGCACTGGTTGTTCAAACTAGTGTTTCTACGATTCATCCTTCTCATTTAAAATGTTTCCATATTTTATGACGTTTTTCAATTTTTTCGGATTTACACCGTAAGCTTCCATACGGCCGTCCGACATTCCTTCCACAAGCGAAACAGTACGCTTCAACTGTTTCTTATCTTTTGGAAATTGAATAAATGCTCGACTGGCTTTTTGCTGTTTCGATGTTGAATTATTATCATCAGTCTCCTTTCTTCCCTTCTGGTTGTTTTCTTTCCGCTGACTGCTGTTCAATATTCTGTATTTCAATTTGACGTTTTTAGCTTTTTTTTGATAACTGTGAAGCAAATATTTTTCTTCTTCTTCAGTTCTAAAATGAATTATTACATTAACATACGAAACGAACTGAAATGTTCGCGCAATTTAAGCGTCATTACGTGTACTGTGTCATCTTCTTCAACGAAACCCAGGCGTTCAATGTTTTATCTTCATTATTAAACACTTCATCTGCACTAAGACCGAAATCGTTCGCCATTACATTCCTGTACTTGAAACGGCAAGGCATGTCGCCGATGACATCCTCATAATCTAACTTGTAGTATTCATCAAAATATTTTTCCACATCTATTTCTGAAAATTAGCTCATTTGCAAACTGCGAACATTTAAAAGTGTAAATTTTTCTACCCGAATTCTGAGCTAGAACTTCCTCTTTCAATTTTTTATTAATGCTGCGATAGGTGTTTGCGGAAGAAATTGTCGGTTCATCGTTGTCAAAATGTTCGTCATCATCTGAATCCGAAAACTGTGGCCTTTTCTGATCCGCATCATCTCTAGAGTAATATTCATCGTTGAACGTTTCCTGAAAATGTTCCCTCTCAATTTCCAATGACGCTACTTTTCAGCGGTTATTATTCCACTAGAGTTTATTTAGTTTACCTTCATCTTTCTGTCATGCTCATCTGGATCGTAATCACCATCCAAATCGTAGTCATTCAATGAAATTGACTCAAGCTTTGCTGTCTCTTTTATTTTTTCCAATTTTTCTGATATCTCTTTCTTTTTCAAATTTTTCAACAGTTTTATTTCTTCTTCTCTTTTCACCTTTTCCTACAAAAAGCTGCACATTCAGAAAATGAAAATACTCTCACCCAATAAACCGATTTTTTACCCTTTCTTTACGCTCTTTTTGTCTTTCTCTGATTTGTTTACGACTATCATCCTTACGTCGCAGTGAGTCTTTTACATCTCTCGGATAAGTGATGATCTACAACATTTCGTTAGCAGACAACAACAAATAGGAACTGTAGTTTTTAAAATTCATCAAAAACACAAACCGTATGCGCGTTCGGTTCTTCGAAACGAAAATTGTGTTTACGTTCAAATTCACTTTGCTTCTCAAGTAAAATTTCATCTTCTTCATAATCTACATTGTCCACAACAGCATCACCATCATCCTTCTCTCTGTACCTGCGGTTGAGCAAGTAATCTCTGAGAAACAGTTCTCCTTCATCAGCCTGCGGATTGTTCCAGTACTTTTGCAAAAAGGCCTTTGAAATAGTTCAATTAATTTTTTTACTTTTCATATAACAAAGCTTACAAGATCTTCCTTGTCAGAGGACGAGTAATTATCACTTTTACCTTGTAACCATTCAGCAAACGATGATTCTTCCTGATCCTAAAATTAATTGTTGCATGGAACTGGTATGCAATGAAAAGAGTAGCAAATGCTTCAGAATTTCTCTGACGTAAATGCTGATTCAAATTTAGCAATATTATACAATGTAATTTAATATGCAAATGCTAAAAATGTTATTTTTACTTCTTCAGTTGCAGTTTTCACTTTTTCCATCAACAGTGTATCATCTTCTTCATCTGATACGGGTATATTGGCGAAGCTAAAAAACAATAAGTTTATTAACGAAGAAATAAACATTGCAGAAAAAATAATATCAGCAGGAGAGCTGAAAATTGGACAAGACTGATTGTCACTTTTATATGAAGCATCTTTGTAAAGTCTGTTCACAAATTGCAATTCATCACCTCTGTATTAGATTGCGCTGGGTTTCAACGTAAGTTGGAATACAGTCTGTTAAGCTTTTATCAGCTGGAACTTTATATTCGTGTTCTTTTTCACTAAATATTTAACTGTTTATTGCGCGTTGCATTTTGCAGGTTTTACTTAATACATTTCTTCGAGTAGACACATTCTTTCATAATCATTAATGCAGAGGGCTGATTCTTTGTCTTTTGAACCACTGCTTTTTTTACTGCTTTTCATTGGTGTCAGTTTCGTACTGCTTTGATGATCACCAAAAAAAGAGGTTTCTGACCTATATATTTTTGGATCTCGAGATTTTAGAGCAGATAATGCTTTAAAAAACGACTTTTCAACACTTTCAGAAATTTCCTATGCAACAAATGAAGGTGTAAAAACCAAATAGAATCGAAAAACATACTTCAGCCAGTTCATCTTCTGATTCATCAGACGGGCTACTCGAATCGGAATTGTCCGTACAGTTCTTCAAATTCCCATACTTTGCCTCTACTTAATGATAAGAAACGACTTTATTTTATTAATCACAGATAGAGTGAGTAAGTATTAACAAACGTGTCGTGCTTACACTTTTGTATTTCTTCTTTTCTGCGCCATGTTTTATATTTGGTGAGGTATTCTTGATTTATGGAAAATGTTTCGGCCACGTTCGAATCAAATTCAAGTATTAAATTATCTTTTTTATCCATTCTACTATTGACAGCATAGAAAATCAGCCTGATACAGTATGCAGTGCTTTGTGATATTCAGGTTTGAATGCTCTTTAGAAGTTTTACATTTGTAAAAAAAGGGTTCATGTAAACAAGTTGAAATTATAGAATTATATGATTTTTATTGGAAGTAGCCTTATTTAATTTATTTTAGTTGAGCTTGCTGTGAAATTGCCATGTACTTAATAATCTTATATACACACAATACAGTATGCCATTCTCCAAACCTCGCGAATTTATTAATTTCTAGCTACTGAACAAGCAGTGGTTTCGTTTGTATTTAATGCTTTTTGTTTTTCGTTGAGTATCAGTTTTCACTTTGTATAGTTTAAATGTAATTTCAGTTTAAATAAAAGTACTTTTTATTTGTTATTTTTTTGTTTCTGTTGAGTAAAGCTATTGCTTCTGAAATATTATATTTGGTGTATTTTTCTCATGGATTATGGAAAAACTGAATTGCATGCATTTTTCGGTATGATTAACTGAATTTAACTGAATAATTTATTTCGCAGAATACAATGTTTTAATGTACTGATTGCGCATATAGTATCTTCAAATGATTATTGAAAATTAATTTGTCACACTTATCGTTTAGAGTGATCATCAAACTTTAATCATGAAATTTGACGGCTTTCGTCATCCACGGGAGCAAGTTGCGCCGATAACTTTGGCTGGCACATTCAGGAACCAACCATTGCGGCTTCTTTTTTACCGAAATCCATTTCTCGGACTGTTTTTTACCATTGGCTTTATTCTTCTTCCATATGTTGGACATCAGTTAGATAAAAAGGGCAAGTTCATTTTATCAGTGTTGACTCTACACTTCGAAAAATAGCTTTCAATATAATGTAACCGCGTTTATTTATAATAACAGTTTGTAGGTAATGAAAATTCTTTAAAATATTGGTTTGCAGATGTTAAAAGACATTTGAGATGAAAGCTGTCTTGTGAATCGACTGTTGATCAAAATTTTGAATTTATAGGTTTTGCAGCCGCAAGAAAGGATTTGATGCGCCAGCTGGGTAAGTTGGATGAGTCTGTAATGAAATGCATACATTTCTGCAATAAATGTCAAAGTTTAAAGTTTCTGTATTGTGTACTTTACTTATTTATATTTATATTTATATTTGTATGTTTCAATTCTGCAGATGAAAGAAAACGAAGCCATAGCAATGGTGAAGTTCAGTTCGAACGCGATTATCATTATCTAAAGCATCATTTGTTTCACAGTTGGGAGAAGAACAACCACTAGTGATGATTTTCTACACTGGGAAAGATAATTGAACAAATTTTTTAAATTTCAATACACAGGACGTGATGCATCTAAAACTGAAATAAATTTTCACTAATCTTTATCTCTGATTTTACTTTAATGAAAAAGTTGCTGAAAGTGCATTGTAGCAAATTTGTTATGTATGGAGTAAATAAATGTAGGATTATATATATGGTGAAATTGAAAATGATGAGTTTGGATGTGTATTTTATTATCAAGCAGTTATTATTCAGTGAAATAGCTTGGAGACAGTACGGCAGATGGGAATGAACACGTCGACCTAGTGGTTTTAGCATACAGAATAAGCGTCTTCCATTTTATCGGAGTAACACCAAGCTTGGCAGTCTGCTGGGCACAGATACGTATGCCAGTAGACGTGATATATGGAATTCCCTAGTCTGCAGCAGCAAAACACATGGTATGGAACAATTACGTTTGGCACTTTCAGGAGAGCGCTGGAAAGATTATTTGCAGAAGTTTGCAAAATCACAAATGCCAGAAGAGTTGACGAAACAGCAATACCAGCGAATACGGCTATGCAGGAAAACAACAGGTTTGCATACAACTATGGTGAAGGAAGAAGAAAATGATCGGTCGTTACTGACAAGCACCTTCTAGATTCACGGGCATTGTATGACTGGCATATGTTTAATTTCATGAAAAAACAATAGGATCATTGAATTCCATATTGCTCATGATCTTAATTATTCATTGAGCATCTCAATGTTACCAAGATGTCTCAATGTTGCTCTTTCATGCGGTTTTAGCTTAGTTCGTCATAATGAAAAGACGCTTACACAAATGAACTTCAAATGTGGCTTAACGTCAAAATAATTAAATTCTAAGGGTGAAAATAAAATAAACTAACATTTTGTGAAAAAGTAATGCACATATGCATGGTATTTATTCAAATCTTTCGACACATTTGCATATAATTTATGCAAAACAAAATGCATGCCAATGGGGAAGTGCAATACGAAAGGAAATTAATGAATTCGGTCTTCATATATGGAAACAATATTGTACAATTACTAATTACACGTAATATGAATCATTCTCAATTGATTATTTAATAAGATATTTAATAGAATTGATTGTTTGCAAACGTATCATTGATTGAGAATAATAATGCCATATTGGATGAAAAGTATAATTCACTCTGTTCATTTTAACTAATTCTTATATATCTATAGCGTTTGCAATCAATCAAATCGAGTAAATATTTATGATTCAAACATTTGATACCACAAAAATGAATTTCAGGTACAAATGATATTACGATCACGAACATTGCTTGGAGTATATAAGTCGTAATTTTTGTATAAATATTCATAAAATGGAAATATATTCCATATTATCAAGAGCGCGTGTTTATTTTCGTTTCCACTGGCTCCTACTAAAAATCACATCACCACTCATTTTTTTTGCAATATCTCTGCAAATACGCATTTATACAACGTGCGACCAGGTTTGTAGTGATTAATTTATTTTTTCTGATCAATTGAAATCATTTTCTCAACACCTTACAATTTTCGACTTTTCAAAAAAGCAAGGCTATAGACTTTGCTGTACTGCGATTTTCGAAGGTATGCTTTTGACACGAAATT
>NW_003526941.1:2346842-2347964 GCF_000181795.1 Trichinella spiralis
CTGTGGTGGATTCGCACTGCCATGTTGCCTATCTTATAACTTGCAATTGCCGCAATACTGCACCGCCCTTGATTTGGAACACGGGCTGTGGAAATTTTGTATAGAAGACTTTGTTGCCATTATAATGAGGTATTCATTCACATTTTGCACTCTTGTTCAATATTTCCTTGTTTTGGGCAACTTGATTTTCCTTCATTTTCGGTCCATTTCGAATAAATTGAAAAAAGTTGTGTCACTGTGCTTTCGGATGTGCATAAAATCTTCCATTTATTTATTTCTCACTGACCTATCTCATTTGATCGTCCAATACAAAAGAATTTCGCCAGCTATGACTGTCAACATTTATTAATACCTGAGAGTCTATAGTATACCTTTGGAACGTCTGTTATCATCAAAAAACAATCATTTCATTGAATTCTACGCTGTTCATGATCTTAATTACTCATTGCGCATCTCAATGATACCAAGAATGTTGCTTTTTGATTCATATTTAGCTTTGTTCGTCATAATGAACGGCGCTTATGCAAATGAGTTTTAAATGTTGTATTTTGTCAAAATAATTAAATTCAGAGGGTGAAAATAAAATAAATTAACAATTTATGAAAATATAATACGCCTATGATTGGTATTTATTCTAATTTTCGACATATTTGCATATAAGCTAAGTAAAACAAAAGGCGTACCTCCAGGGAAGTGCAATGTATTATTGAATTCTTTCCTCATATATGGAAACAGTATTGTAATCCTATTAATTATAAATACTCTCAATTTTACGCAATTGATTCTTTAATGAGATATTTGGCAAAATAGCCTGATAGAAGCGGTGTCATTTATAGAAGGAAATAATGCAATACTACATGAAAACTTTAATTCATTTTGTTCATTTTAATTAATTTTCATATCTATATTGTCTGCAATCAATGAAATTGCGTAATTACAATTTTTTTAATTTGTAGCTGTCTGTATTACAAAAATGAATTTCAGGTACAAATTCTATTACGATCACGAACATTTGCTTGGAGGATATAAGTCGTATTTTTGAATAAATATTCATAGAATGCATTATATTTCATATTATCAGAGAGCGTAATTATTCCTCTAATCCGCTGGCTCCTAATAAAA
>NW_003526941.1:2351328-2355615 GCF_000181795.1 Trichinella spiralis
CGGCTTATAAGCTCGTACGTGTCGAATAAATGGCCTCTAAAGTTGCGATGTGCCTATGTATCTTAATAAGTAGAAAAGAGTTTCATCAGTCTTTCTTTAACTGCTCTGACCGTTTTTTTAAAAGAACAAATTCACCATATGAAACATTCTGTTTATTGTAGGAAGTTTTTATTTTAAATGTCATGGAGTGTTTCAATATTTTATCCTTCCAGTTTTGCTTGATTATAATCTTGTTTTGATTATTTTGATCACAATTGTTTCGGAATTGAAATGTAAATAGTAAATGATATTGTTTAGAAATGGAATACAATCTCATAAACTAACATTTCATGTTGCTATTCATCCGGTTGTAGCATTAGTAAATTTCGATACATCGATACGATAAGAACAACAATTTTCATCGTTTAGTATTGTATTTCCATTTGTGTGTGTGATTAATCTCCTCCGGGGTAAACGTTAGTACAGTCCACCAAAGGCAATGTCACATTATTCTATTACCCTGAGCTAGAAATTGATCGATATTTCAGAATGTCATCGTAATGGCCATATCGTTCATTTTGATAAAGATTATTAGCCCAGAAAGGTGCTCAAGTCTCGTATTCAGCATCAACTATAAATGGCAAATTCTATTTATCGCTAATCAGTTTGTCAGTGTGATGAAAATCTTCAGGAAGCCTGTCCTCGTCAGCGCTTCAGCATTCTCTATAATTAAAAAGTAAGTTATCGTTTTAGAACTGTGATCGTATTGTTTGTAGCTAGTATCAAACAATTTCTTACAAAATGCATTTCATTTTTCTTGATGTAACTGCAATGGCAGCACACATGCTAGTTGGTATAGAAAGAACTATTCATATAAAATGTTCTTTTCACTATTCAATGTATAATGAATAGAAAGTTGTCAGCTCACTTCGTTTGTATGCAACGTTTTAGAACTTCACTTTGCTATTCACGTTGTTTGCAATGAGTTATTATGCAATGAATGTGATATAATGTATCATTGAATGGATGTAGAATTTTGTTTCAAAAGTAACTAAGTAATATGTTATGGATATTTATCCAACATCAAATACTTTTCGGTAATCACTGAACACCCTACTTCATGCGCTATTGTAATGGCAATAAAATAAGAAAAGCGGGAAACTTTCGTTTACGTTCTTTCCACTTATAATACTTCTTATCAGTCAAAATTCTATATGTTAATATAATGTATTACGCGTTGTATTCAGTTTCTTGAATTTCATCTTTTGTTTCACAGCTTCTGAAAGAATTTATTAGTTTTATTGGTATGATGAAGGGTAATTTGCTTACACTCATAATTATATGCAAAATGCAATTTGCATTAGAAAATTTAGAAAGCAAAAGTGAGGATGTGAAGCTAAAATAACGTAAATTCATTACCCTAACTACCCTTCGTCATAGAAGTACAACTAATAAAGTTTTTGAAATAGGTTTATGCCATAGGCTTATTACTAATTGAAATTAAAGTTGTTCAACAAAGGACAAATTTGCATACAATCACAACCTTTTAAAATTTCAGCCCACGGTCATATAATTTATTCTTATTTAGTGTACGACAAGTTTTCTTGGTCAGTTATTATGTGAGTCGCCGTAACAGAACGTCCTAAAATACCATTTCACTCTTGAATAATTACGTATGATGAAGAGGTAAGTTATTCAGCAATGCCTTTTGATATTGCATGACTACCATTGCATGAATTATCAAATACACTGAACACCAACTAATTGGTTTCTCCCCTCTAATTATACTAACATGAAAATGTTCTTAGTCATATATTACTTTTGTTTTTTATAGATGCTGCGGACAAACAAGTACGTATTTCAGTTCTCCACTGAAGCAATTGACTACATTATTATATTTTAGTTCCAGAATTCATGATTTGAATACTGCATACACGTGTGATCGGTATCAAGAAGTATAATTCCCAGTGAATGTTGGATTTGATATTTTATATGAAAATGGACCAATACAGCTATTACTGGAACATCGTTCTTAGAAAACCTCAAAAGATAGACGATCACCATATCCACATACCCAAATTCAAATGCACATAGAAAACATGTAAGCAATACAATGTTATTTTTATGATCAATTCTCTGTATTATATCCAGTACGTAAATAATACCAGATAAATGTGAAATAGTTATATTATAAAATGTAATTGAAGACGAATGACAGTGCATCTGATGATTTTAATATTCGCGCAGTATTTTAAATTCCTAAATATGAATTTTTTTTCCAGTATTCCAGATCGTCTAATTTTGACAGATGAATAAAGACAACATGTAAGTTGTTTCACTCATATTAAAATTTACATTAATATATAACCTTCCAGGTAAGAAACGAAAGTATTCCCCACCGAAAATGCAAAATGGAATGTATATTTTCCATTAACTGAATGCATCAAGTAGTTTCTTTTTCAAATACTATAAACGTATTCTGCTTCTTTAATCCTTAATGTACAAGTATTTTTCCGGTGTTGAAAACGATAGAAGGGTATTGCACAGAATAAAGACAACACGTAAGTATAAAATCAATTTCCTCTCTTTCTGAAGTTTGCAAATTTGAAATAATACATAATATTCAAGGAAATTCTACCGGCGATTCAGGCGATAAAAATAACGGTATGTATATTTTACATTAATTCGTTTTTACTCAACACTTTATAGTTTTAATTCATCATCTTCACCTTTGCTTATAAGGTGTCGAAGTATTCGATATGTCTGACAATTCTGAACAGAGGAACAAAGACAACATGTATGGAAAACAACAAATATGCTCACTAATATTCTGATATTTGAAAATTTGGAATAATAGATGCAAAATGTGAAATAATCCACATCTACACTACTGAAAGTTAATTAGGGTATGCATATTAAATTTTTAACTGATTTCATAATGTAGTTTTATTTTAGAAAACCTCGAATGGCGCATCGTTGTTCATCCAATCGCTGAACTGCTTTCATACGCAGATGATTTAGCAAGTAAGCTAATGCACATACAAACTGTACGTGTAAATATAAGATACAATCAGATGCACTGTCATTCGTCTTCAATTAACTTTTATAATATGGCTATTTCACACCCATAATAGTGCAATATAATCTGATATCAGTGACAATTATAAATAGAGAAAATACATTTACCTCAAATGTTTGAATTTCTAGAAAAGCGAAGAAACTGTGGATCGTGTTTCCTTGTACCTGACACCCCTTGCATTTGGTGCGCCAACCGGTGGAAGTGCTCCCTGTTCGAACAGAAAATGAATTTGGTGCTTGTTGGTAAGCAAATACTCAACCTGAAAAAATTGATTCCAAATGACAGCCATCCAGATTGAAACTACAAAAACAAGCAGAAAGTACGTAATTTCTATTATTCTATATTTAAGTATTTCTACACTGAACGTAATGGCATTTTATGCATAACGATCATGTTTTCCTTCATATGTAGGTAAATGACAGCAAGTAACGAAATTTAATTCTGCTCATTTTACAGGCATGCTATCAACAATATCAAGCCACTACAAGATCTTCGACTGTCATAAAACTTAAGTAATTTTCAGTACTATATTTAAATTTACTCATGTATCGTTCAAGCAAAACTGCTTATAGACTACATCCACTCCTCAAAGAGAATGAGGATGAGTATCTGGCTGCAATGGAGTAACAAGTGATTTTTCGAGAATGTTCATGTTTGCTTTTATAGGTAGGTAATTAGTCAGTAAACAGCTAAATGATTCTGCTCATTTTATAGACATGTTCATCGACAGTATCGACTATGCACTGCAAGGAGAAACAATGGGAATGCACAAAGTGCGAATTGTCTCCTTGTCACCAAAAGTAATATTTAACCTAATTATTTAAGGTATTCAATCTTATTTCTGTTTTTCAGGCGGTGTCTGAACAAGATGGCATCGTCGAGGTCCCTGAAGAAACTGATTTCAGTGGAATAACATCATTAAACAAGACCGTCCCTTTCAAGATTTTGTCCCTGGAACGCGGTAACTTACTCGGTAACGGTAACTGTATTCTATTTGAACGTCACATTTCAGATCACAATCACATCGAAAAAACTAGAAATAGGAGGAAGAAAGAAACATTTGCTTCAGCTAAGGAAAAGATTATGAGAGGGTGAGGAATTGGTAGACGAAAAGAAGGAAAAGGAAGATATGGACACAAGGTAAGAACTCAGGTAAGATCTAGAACACCGAGAAATGTAACATTTAGAAATACCCTCACGTACTGCTATAGAAATACCCTGTCAATAGA
>NW_003526941.1:2359236-2363419 GCF_000181795.1 Trichinella spiralis
TTTTTATTTAAAATGTCCAGGGAGGGTTGAATATTTTTCCCTTCTAGGTTTGGTTGATTATAATCTTGTTTTGATTATTTTGCTCCCCATTGTTTTCAGAATTTAATGTAAATAATAAATAATATTGTTTAGAAATGGAATACAATCTCATAAACTAACATTTCATGTTGCTATTCATCCGGTTGTAGCATTAGTAAATTTCCATACCTCGATACGATAAGAACAATAATTTTCATCGTTTAGTATTGTATTTCCATTTGTGTGTGTGATTAATCTCCTCCGGGGTAAACGTTAGTACAGTCCACCAAAGGCAATGTCACATTATTCTATTACCTTGAGCTAGAAATTGATCGATATTTCAGAATGTCATCGTAATGGCCGTATCGTTCATTTTGATAAAGATTATTAGCCCAGAAAGGTGCTCAAGTCTCGTATTCAGCATCAACTATAAATGGCAAATTCTATTTATCGCTAATCAGTTTGTCAGTGTGATGAAAATCTTCAGGAAGCCTGTCCTCGTCAGCGCTTCAGCATTCTCTATAATTAAAAAGTAAGCATCGTTTTAGAACTGTGATCGTATTGTTTGTACCTAGTATCAAACAATTTCTTACAAAATGCATTTCATTTCTCTTGATGTAACTGCAATGGCAGCACACATACTAGTTGTTATAGAAAGAACTATTCATATAAAATGTTCTTTTCACTATTCAATGTATAATGAATAGAAGGTTGTGAGCTCACTTCGTTTGTATGCAACGTTTTAGAACTTCACTTTGCTATTCACGTTGTTTGCAATGAGTTATTATGCAATGAATGTGATATAATGAATCATTGAATGGATGCAGAATTTTGTTTCAAAAGTAACTAAGTAATATGTTATGGATATTTATCCAACATCAAATACTTTTCAGTAATCACTGAACACCCTACTTCATGCGCTATTGTAATGGCAATAAAATAAGAAAAGCGGGAAACTTTCGTTTACGTTCTTTCCACTTATAATACTTATCAGTCAAAATTCTATATGTTAATATAATGTATTACGCGTTGTATTCAGTTTCTTGAATTTCATCTTTTGTTTCACAGCTTCTGAAAGAATTTATTAGTTTTATTGGTATGATGAAGGGTAATTTGCTTACACTCATAATTATATGCAAAATGCAATTTGCATTAAAAACTTTAGAAAGCAAAAGTGAGGCTGTGAAGCTAAAATAACGTAAATTCTTTACCCTGAGTACCCTTCGTCATAGCAGTAAAACTAATAAAGTTTTTGAAATAGGTTTATGCCATAGGCTTATTACTAATTGAAATTAAGGTTGTTCTACAAAGGACAAATTTGCATACAATCACAACCTTTTAAAATTTCAGCCCACGGTCATATAATTTATTCTTATTTAGTGTATGACGAGTTTTCTTGGTCAGTTATTATGTGAGTCGCCGTAACAGAACGTCCTAAAATACCATTTCACTCTTGAATAATTACGTATGATGAAGAGGTAAGTTATTCAGCAATGCCTTTTGATATTGCATGACTACCATTGCATGACTTATCAAATATACTGAATACCAACTAATTGGTTTTTTCCCTCTAATTATACTAACATGAAAATGTTCTTAGCCTTATATTACTTTTGTTTTTTATAGATGCTGCGGACAAACAAGTACGTATTCCAGTTCTCCAGTGAAGCAATTGACTACATTATTATATTTTAGTTCCAGAATTCACATGACTTGAATACTGCATACACGTGTGATCGGTATGAAGAAGTATAATTCCCAGTGAATGTTGGATTTGATATTTTATATGAACATGGACCAATACAGGCATTACTGCAACACCGTTCTTAGAAAACCTCAAAAGATAGACAATCACCATATCCACATACGCAAATTCAAATGCACATAGAAAACATGTAAGCAATACAATGTCATTTTTATGATCAATTCTCTGTATTATATCCTGTACGTAAATAATACCATATAAATGTGAAATAGTTATATTATAAAATGTAACTGAAGACGAATGACAGTGCATCTGATTTTAATATTCGCGCAATATTTTAAATTCCTAAATATGAATGTTTTTCCAGTATTCCAGATCGTCTAATTTTGACAGATGAATAAAGACAACATGTAAGCTTTGTTTCACTCGTATTAAAATTTACATTAATATATAACCTTCCAGGTAAGAAACGAAAGTATTCCCCACCGAAAATGCAAAATGGTATGTATATTTTCCATTAACTGAATGCATCAAGTAGTTTCTTTTTCAAATACTATAAACGTATTCTGCTTCTTTAATCCTTAATCTACAAGTATTTTTCCGGTGTTGAAAACGATAGAAGGGTTGCGGTATTGGAAAGAATAAAGACAACACGTAAGTATAAAATCAATTTCCTCTCTGAAGTTTGCAAATTTGAAATAATACGTAATATTCAAGGAAATTCTACCGGAGATTCAGGCGATAAAAATAACAGTATGTATATTTTACATTAATTCGTTTGTACTCAACACTTTATAGTTTTAATTCATCATCTTCACCTTTGCTTATAAGGTGTCGGAGTATTCGATATGTCTGACAATTCTGAACAGAGGAACAAAGACAACATGTATGGAAAACAACAAATATGCTCACTAATATTCTGATATTTGAAAATTTGGAATAACAGATGCAAAATGTGAAATAATCCACATCTACACTGCTGAAAGTTAATTAGGGTATGCATATTAAATTTTTAACTGATTTCATAATGTAGTTTTATTTTAGAAAACCTCGAATGGCGCATCGTTGTTCATCCAATCGCTGAACTGCTTTCATACGCAGATGATTTAGCAAGTAAGCTAATGCACATACAAACTGTACGTGTAAATATAAGTTACAATCAGATGCACTGTCATTCGTCTTCAATTAACTTTTATAATATGGCTATTTCACACCCATAATAAGACAATATAATCTGATATCAGTGACAATTAAAAATAGAGAAAATTCATTTACCTCAAATGTTTGAATTTCTAGAAAAGCGAAGAAACTGTGGATCGTGTTTCCTTGTACCTGACACCCCTTGCATTTGGTGCGCCAACTGGTGGAAGTGCTCCCTGTTCGAACATAGAAAATGCATTTGGTGCTTGTTGGTAAGAAAATACTCAACCTGAAAAAATATATCCCAAATGACAGCCATCCAGATTGAAACTACAAAAACAAGCAGAAAGTACATAATTTCTATTATTCTATATTTAAGTATTTCTACACTGAACGTAATGGCATTTTATGCATAACGATCATGTTTTCCTTCATATGTAGGTAAATGACAGCAAGTAACGAAATTTCTGCTCATTTTACAGGCATGCTATCAACAATATCAAGCCACTACAAGATCTTCGACTGTCATAAAACTTAAGTAATTTTCAGTACTATATTTAAATTTACTCATGTATCGTTCAAGCGAAACTGCTTATAGACTACATCCACTCCTCAAAGAGAAAGAGGATGAGTATCTGGCTGCAATGGAGTAACAAGTGATTTTTCGAGAATGTTCATGTTTGCTTTTATAGGTAGGTAATTAGTCAGTAAACAGCTAAATGATTCTGCTCATTTTATAGACATGTTCATCGACAGTATCGACTATGCACTGCAAGGAGAAACAATGGGAATGCACAAAGTGCGAACTGTCTCCTTGTCACCAAAAGTAATGTTTAACCTAATTATTTAAGGTATTCAATCTTATTTCTGTTTTTCAGGCGGTGTCTGAACAAGATGGCATCGTCGAGGTCCCTGAAGAAACTGATTTCAGTGGAATAACATCATTAAACAAGACCGTCCCTTTCAAGATTTTGTCCCTGGAACGCGGTAACTTACTCGGTAACGGTAACTGTATTCTAAGTATTTGAACGTCACATTTCAGATCACAATCACATCGAAAAAACTAGAAATAGGAGGAAGAAAGAGACTTGCTAACCAGCTAAGGAAAAGATTATGAGAGGGTGAGGAATTGGTAGACGAAAAGAAGGAAAAGGAAGACATGGACACAAGGTAAGAACTCAGGTAAGATCTAGAACACCGAGAAATGTAACATCTAGAAATACCCTCACGTACAGTTATAGAAATACCCTGTCAATAATACTCTTAAGCCAAGAGTTGGAATAGAAGAGAGGAGTACGTGGAGAGGAGAAGAGAGGAGTA
>NW_003526941.1:2364485-2425966 GCF_000181795.1 Trichinella spiralis
GCCTCCGGCAAAATGTCGTAAATACCAAAATTTATCGAGATTTTCAAAAAAAATAGAGCAGGCTACGCCCCAGGCTACGCTTCAGGCAATTTGAAAAAAATATTTACCTTCAGGCTATGCTTCAGGCAAATTATATGCAAATATTTGCCCTCAGGCTATGCTTGGGGCTATGCCTCCGGCAAAATGTTCGTAAATTCCAAAATTTATCGAGATTTTCAAAAAAAAATAGCCGCAGGCTACGCCCCAGGCTACGCTTCAGGCAATTTCAAAAAAATTTTTTACCTTCAGGCTATGCTTCAGGCAAATTATATGCAAATATTTTCCCTCAGGCTATGCTTGGGGCTATGCCTCCGGCAAAATTTTCGTAAATTTGAGATTTTCAAAAAAAATAGCGCCAGGCTACGCCCTTAGTCTCGCCTCAGGCCGATTCAGGATACGCCCCAGGTTAGGTCGTCGAGCAGTTATATAGAGACCTCTCCTCTCCACCTATACTCACTCTCCTCTCCACCTATACTCTCCTCTCCACCTATACTCTCCTCTCCACCTATACTCTCCTCTCCACCTATACTCACCTCTCCACCTATACTCACTCTCCACCTATACTCACTCTCCACCTATACTCACTCTCCACCTATACTCACTCTCCACCTATACTCACTCTCCACCTATACTCACTCTCCTCTCCACCTATACTCACTCTCCTCTCCACCTATACTCACTCTCCTCTCCACCTATACTTGTACTATTATTATATATTATTATTACCTGCTCCTCACTTTTACTTATACTAGTGTAGTCATTTCCCATTTCGAATCATTCAAAATGGAGTTGAAAGTTAAACCTACCTTTCTTTTAATACTTACCTTAGTGCTTTTCTAATCGTTTCGATGAAAATTATCTGTAACAATAAAATTAACATTAAAGATACTTACCTGGACTTACAAACTAGACTATTGAATGCAAAAAATACCTGAAGATCACTTTAAGTTAACGGGTTTTCAAACAAAGCAACGTGTTCGAAACAATTTTTAGATTCAGTCCCAAACTGTTTCGATTACTTTTCACCAATTGCAAAACAATTCCTCTAAAATTTGTATAATTCATAAAAAAAATACTTACCTGAAATTGAAATCTAAATAAACTGATGAAAATAAAAAGTACAAAGTGAAATATGAGAAATTAAAATAAAGCGAAAAGTACAACAACCACATGAAACATAATCCATAGAAATAACAGTGCATTTACTTAAAACTTTACATTTTTAGTTACCTCTGTTCAGCTTCACCGGTAAATTTCTCTAAAATCTTAAAATTTACGTATTAAATAAATCACGTAAAGATGAAAAACTGTTTTCTAATTATGTATATAGTGTTTGTCTCCCTGTTATGAGCGTGCAAACAATTCCATCACTGAAACAGTAATTAATGATTAGGAACTAAGCAATGGCATGCCAAACAAACATATTTGGAACAAAACAAAAATTATCATGCACTGCTATGGGTCTTACATTCCTTGTTGCATAGCCAGTTTTTGTGATCATATCCATACAAATGATGCTGAACATTGTAACAATACAGTACTGCTTGCTTATTTCGATCAGCCTTGTCAGAACAGTAGTGGATGCCTTCTTTACTTATCTGAAATATGAAAAAATTGAAAACATGAATATGAAAAAGAAATTTAATATGAAATCTTAAAATCATTACATTTACCATTTAATTTTCATAATACGCATTTGTAGCATTCATTTTTAAGTGACATGAATATTGAAGCTGACGTCATCTGAAAATAATAAAACACCTATTTGTCTTTACCATATGATAAGAGTATCTGAAAATTTAGAACAACAATAATGATAAAAATTGAGACACCAATTAGTTTCCATTCAGCATATTTGTAAATTCATGCAATTGCCATGCACAGAATATTTGCAACACATTATCAAATATGACTTACCTCTCAATCACCGATGATATTGAAGAAAGAAATTCTAGTTGAGCGCATGCATGCTGCCATGGCTAATGAGCAAATGACGGACAATGAAGCAAGAAGCATTCTGAAAAGTAGTACAATGTTAAGTAAATTATGCAAATGAAACGACTTTGCCCCTGGTGAAACAACCTAATTTCCCGTTAGTATTAGTGAAATGGCATAATAATATTAATAATTCTATTCAATAACTATAATGTACGTAGTGTACAGTATAAATCAATAGAAACTAAAAGAAGAAAGAAAAAGCAGGTACTCTAATAACCGCTCAGTAACTAACTGAATTTTAATAAAAATTTCGCTTGCATTGCATTATGCAAACAAAAATTCTGCCGTTAGCAAAATAACCTGATTGTACTAATTTCCAATATTTGCATGCATACCATCCATAAATACAAATAATTTATTAATTTATAACATTGTGAATTACTTTTCAATTAAAAAATAGATTTCAATTTGAAATAAATGTGATTTGTTTATACATTCTGTAACAATTTTGCTTCTTTATCTTACTGGCTATCTGTACACACACGCACGCAGGGCATTTTTCCTTGGGATAAAAAAAATGTCTTAGATAAAAAATAAGATAAACTTTCGACACCTTCATAAGTTGAAAAAGAGTCGAAAGTATAATATTCAAATCATTCAAATAACTGTCTGCAAAAATGAAGAAAATGCTCATGAAAAATGGCAACTGCAACTTCGTTTCAGCTATAAATAATTCAACAGTATTTTCAATACTATTGTGAATTGTTAATACAACATTAAAATCAACAGTCAAAGAAATTCATTGAAATGTAAGAATAGGATAAAATTGAAAATAATAAATATAACGATGTGAAAAATTGGAATGGCTTTAATTTTAAAAAATGCTTATTTTTGTCAGAATGAAAATTAATAGAATTTAATAAATTTATAAAATAGAAGAGCAGAATAATTTTGAAAGTAATGCAATCTGTAGAAATAGTTTTTTTATACATGCATGCTTATGAAAGCAGTACAAAAACACTGTGCGGAATTTTCAATCGCAAGTCAGGTGGCTTTGTCGCTAAGTTAATTAAAAATTAAGATATAATTGCACCTTATCAAAGTATCAAACGACAGAAATTTATAATAAATGTAGTGAAAAATTTTGTCTTACCTTTCGCCTACAGTTTTCCAAATGCTTTCCGCGGCGTCGGCGTTTTCAATTCTTCTTCATATCTGAAAAAATGTCAAATCGGACAGTCGACAATTTTAAAATTCTCTCCACAACTGCAACTGATTATCGCCATTTACACATAATAATTTTCACATATGCAAGTGAATCTGTTTCAAGTCATATTATCAATAAAAAAGGTGTAAGGAATGAAAATTGAATATTCTGAAATAATGAAATGGAGATGCAATTCGTAAAACTGGCAGATTGAGTGAAGCAAACAAGTGCGGAGGCAAAACTAAAAATGGCGTTTCAAGCAGTTTGCTGAATTGTATATCGCATAGACAGTGCAAGCGTAACGTTACTTGACCTACACACACATATATACATATACATATACATATACATATACATATATATATATATGAAAATAACGATAAAAGCTGACGTAGTGAATAGAAATAATTTTAAAATTAAAAAATTCACTTGCAGAACCTAAATAGCAAAGAATTTAAAAAAAATGACCTTCAAGTTCAAAGAATAAATTTATGGACTTAATATGAGAGAACAAAAGAGGACAAATATAAAAATTAAATATTATTAAATAAAAAAAACACAATTCAGCAGTTCAGTGAATGGAATAAATGAGGTGGAAAGCCATTTCACCATTTCAGTTAAGTAGTGATAAAGCGATTTTCAGACAAGAGATTAATTTGCATAACAAGCAGATAGTCAACTCGAGCTCGACGAAGTGTGCAATAAAACAATAGCGCCGCTCACCTGAAATTTCCACTTCTAGTGGTCATTTTTCGTTGAACAGTTTAAGTTTTATAATAAGAAAGCTTGCTCTACGATTTGGATACAGTGACTGGCTGTAATTGGAAATTTCTTCATTATTCTAAGATAAAAATGAACAATTAGTGAATAATACTATGAAGCATTTACTTTGCAAAATTCAAAGAAAGCAACTTTTCACATTGTGAAATTAAGAAAAAATTAATATTTGAAACAAGTTCATATTATGATAATTCCATTTTTAACAAGTGAACACGTAAATAAATGCACATACATGTAAATACATTCAATAACAGCGTACCATTTCGCTTAGGATTAAAAAAAATTCAAGAATTCAAAAAAATGAAAGGATTTTAAAAATGTTGGCGTGTGCATATTGGACGATCAGCTTGTCAAGCGACTGTTGAAGCAGCGTTCATACTTTCTGACTGGTCAATTCACGTTCAACAGCATTGAGCACGCGATCAGCGTATGCAAATTAATAACCACAGTAGATTAAATGAGTCGAAGGATTGATTGTTGCTTTCATTTTGACAAATAAGTTTTTCTCCGTTGGGATGGCAATGAATAAGATGAAAATGAAACAAAAATTTCAATTTCAAATTAATTTCTTCACGAAATTCACCAAAAACATAAAAACAACAATATATTACATTTTTTTTCTCATTAAATGTTACAATTTAAAAATAAAATTAAAGAAAATTTTATTAACCTTTTTTCAAACTTTTGAAATAAAAATTTGGGTATGATAAATTTGAATGTAATTTTTTGGTTTCCCTCTGAAGTTGGTTGGGAAGGAAGTGAATGAGAGGAATGTGGAATTCTTTGATTATTTCTTTCTTTTTTGACACCTCCTTATTATCCAGTGGATTTGGGACGAGAAGATGAGAAAGTTGTACGCTTTGGAGTCAAGCAGCAGGCGAGTCGTTGATCACGCTGATCGAGGAGATCTTCGACTGAGGCGGATGTTGGTCGTCAGGCGCAAAAAATGCAGTGATCTCTTCGATGCTTTTGCCTTTGGTCTCGGGTAGCAGCTTGTACAGCAGCGCCATGACCAACAGCTCGCTGATAAGAAATGGCAAATAGCTGCACGACAAGCCGACCGCTTCTTTGAACGGCAAATAGGCGAGCACGACGACCATTTGAAATGTGAAAAACAAGAACGAGACCACGGCCACGGCCACCGAACGCACACTCTGCGGGAACAACTCGGACACGACGATCCAAATGATGCTGGAAGTGAGCGCGAATCCGACTTGGAACAAAAACAGACAAGGCACGGTGGCCACGCGGGCCGGATAACTGTCCAACTGCAAGCCGACTTCGACGCAGACCATCAGGAACACCAGCGAGCCGGCGGTCACTGCCAGGCCGGACAGCAGGATCACTTTCCTGCCGACGCGTTCAATCAGCGCCGTGCTGATCACCGGCGTCAACACGCTGCACAATCCCAAGCCCACGCTGGCGTACTTGGCCGTGGCGGCCGACAAGCCGGCTGCCACGAACATGGTCTTGGAAAAAGCTAGCACCGCCGCGATGCCGCTGAACTGCACTCCGAACGCGATCAGCACGCTAATGAGCAACGGTCTGCTGTATTGGCGCTGGGTGAGCAGTTGCTTCAGCAAGGACGGCTGTCCGGAGCCCTGGCCGTTGGGCAGCTGGGAATCGACGACCACCTCCTTTTCGATTTGTCGAATCTGCAATTCAACGCTCATCTGCTTGCGGTAGTAGGAGAGCGATTTCCGGGCCGCCAGTTCGTCTTTGCGGGTGAGGAACAAAAACCTCGGCGACTCTTCACCGTACCAGACAATCATCACTTGCAACAGGCTGGTCACCAACGGCACGCCCATCGCCACCGGCCACAGCTGGTCCGAGCCGAACACTTCGGGCAAGGTGGCCACCAATGACAGGGTGCTTCCAATGCCGAGCATGATTTGCAATATCGACCCGCACATGCCACGGTATTGGACCGGCGCCAGCTCGCTGACGAACATCGACGCCAGACCCAACGAGCCGCCCAACGAGATGCCCAACAACAGTCGACCGACGATGAACAGTTCGAACGAGTTGGCAAATTTAGCAACCACCGTCAGCACAGAGCCCAGCGAACACAAACATCCTGTGGTGATCAAGCCGCCCCGACGCCCCAGTCGTTCGGCAATGGGCCTGGTCATCAACGCCCCGACCACGGCGCCAATCTGCAACGCTGCGCTGGTCAACGACCACAGCACGGTCATTTCCGAATCAATCAACGAAACACCATAGTGAGCCGTGTAGGATTCGTTGATCCAGTGCTGCAATTCGACGGCGACGTTGTTGATCACCGAGTTGCTGTAAAATTGAAATTGCGCCCCAAGACCGACCGCACAGACCGTGATCAGCAAATTCAGCTTCACCTTTAGCATCGGCATTGTTTCGACAACCACTTTCAGTCCTTCTTTTTCCAAACTCGCACCTCCAAACGCAACTCGTCTGCAATTAAGCACAAATATCAATTAACCAATGCACATTGCCAGAAAATAACTGCAAGCAAAAAAAGAAACCCCTCGAAGCTTATTCTATTTTAATTCTCTCCTTTTCCACCCTAGCTAATAAGAACAATGAATCCATTTCCAGTTGAAAAACAAAAATATTGTCACGTATTTCTGGAAAAATTGAAAATACTAAGCATGCTGGGATGATTCTCAGAGGAAAGCTCAAGTTTCAATGCCTGTCACGATCGTAATTTAATCACGTTAAGTGGCAAAAAGATACGTCCGCATCTGAAGAAGAATAAGATGATGATGATGATGATGATGACCATGATGCTGTGATTTTCACAAATCACGATCAATGAGGAACAATTGAAAATGCAAACGCTGAACTGAAATGATCACCAACAGAAAAATCAGACATTTGCAAATTCATTTCAAGCTGCTCCACACCGCTTACTAGCAACAAATGTAAATGAATATTTCACAATGTGTAATCGTGCAAGCTCGGCAGTACATGCAAAAATTTAAACCAGGACAAGTTCTCAAAGGTGACATCTCATCAACACTTTATGCTACGAAATTTTCAACTTTGAAATAACTGTGATAAATGAACAAATACATACATATATATATGCACGCATTTCCCGTTCATCAAATAATATGCAATTATAAATGATGCAGGAAGGGGTGACAAAAACGAAATTGCTATTTTACACTGAAATGAACAAAGATGAAACGGTCATTGCATAATCGTCGGTCAACAAAATCCATCTTTCCTTATAAGCAAAGATTCACATATTATGAAATGTTTCTTCCGCAAATCATGCAAACGTGTTTGACCAATTTCATCACGCTTCGCAGCTCATCATCGCAGCCGCATTCTACAAGCCTGAATGTGAGCAAACTATTTTCAATTTAAATATTTTCAGAAAAATGCCCATTTCCACGCAACTGCAGCAACGACAACCAGATGAATCGATTTGCAATCAGTCAATTGCACGAGGAAAGTTTGTCCATTTGAAGTACTGAAAAACATTTGGAATATTCAAATTTCAACATTTCTTACAATGTTCAACTGAATGCAATATAAGAGGTGGACATTTTCAAGCATTCGCAATTCAATCAGTGGCGATCAGTTAGTTGTAAATAAACAAGTGTCATTGTGTAAAAAAAATTTGTTCACACGATTTGATTAGCAAACCAGTCGACAGAAGTTCCAAATTTGAAATTAATTGAATTGCACCGAACAGGGGTGGAAAATTTGGAAAACACTGCCGAATTAATAATTACCAAATTATGCTTGAAGAAATGCAGTCGGTCAACTTGTCCAAAAGTGAAAACTTTCAACTTTCAACCCTGCAGTGAACATTTGACAAATTGCTAATTTAAACTCGCTTGCAAATCAAAAATATTCAGTCAACCGTGAAACAAGCAAGCAGACAACAGACAACAACGTGAACAAATTTACAAATTTTGCACAACAATAAGCAAATTCAAAGAAAACACTTCTTCCACATCACATCAAATTTAAACAGATTTTTGCTTTCATTTGCTGATCTGTTTGAAATTTTGAACGAGAAAAATAGCACATTGTTACATGCAAATTTTCCATTCATCTTTTTCTCACCTACAAATGACAAATGCAATAATTCCAACTGTACGTTATTATAATGTGTCATGTTGAAATAATAATAAAAAATTTTCTTCTTGCACCACATGACAAGTGAATCAAAGAATTTATAAAATTGGAACAGAACATGTTATTATATGACTGCAACAAAATTAGTGTCAAAAATCAGTTCTCAGTTTTACTGTATGCACACATTATTGATTTTCGGCTGCCATGGAGGATGGAATTTTAAAAAATATCAAATTTAAAGCATACGTGAGAATGAAATTTGCATAATAGACGCTGCTTCAACAGTGTTCGTTCATGCTGAACGCAGTATTAATTGTGCTAGCCGTTCGATGATTGTCAAATTTGAAAATTCAAATTCAACCGAAAAATATATATATAAGTTGAGCAAAAAGCAAAATATCAACAATGACAACTGACAGCTTTTTGAAGAATGAAGCTCCTCCATTTCACAAAGCATAAGAAAAGTGAATCCACGTCTTATAGACTTTCAAACTTTCAATATCGTTGCTAGATGTTGCGAAAAAATGCTAATTTTCTACATGCTGCAAAGTAAGAAATATGAAATATGAAGAGAAAAAAATTCTTTTCTTTTGAGATTACCTCCTCCATCAGCGACGTTATTACATTGTGAAAGTTGTTTGAATATCAATAAAATGTATAATTTTTCATTTTTTTTGTAATGAAGCCGCTTATTCGAATTGAAGATTTTCAATGCGGCCAGTAAGATGCCACAAAAAAGCAACACGCTAAACGAGAGATAAAGCCATTCTTGTGGATAGAAATATTGCGTAAGCATTGAGTAAAAAATCAATTTTCCCAACATAACATTTTAATCCTATTAAATTTTTCAATTTTCACAACTCAAACTATTTTTGCTTTCAGGAAAATTTCAAAGGAAAATTTAAATTTTCAAACTGAAATATTTATGCAAATGCGAATCTTGAAAATCTGCTCATGTTGCTGTTCAATTAAGCATTTGATCAAAAAACATCACCTTCCGCATTACAGATATAAAAGTATCAACGATGATGTTCAATGACTGACTGACTGACTACCTTGGTTGACTTTTCATCGCTGATAAAAAAATGATTCAACACTCAAACGAAGAACATTCAAAACTGACAACTTCAATAATCTCAGCATTCTCCCACAGTAATTTCAAAAAAACAAACAAACAAAGTATAATAAATAAAACGTTTTTCTGTACTGTAATAAAACACTATCAAGCGATGATATTGGAAAAGTAATTTCATCGAACATGCAATCATGAAATTTTGAACCTCATCAAATCTTCATAAAATCAGCAATAGATTAACAGTTTAAATAAAATTACGGATGAAAATTAAAAAAATAAAGAAAAGCTGCCATCTTGAAACATTGTGCAAATTTAATTTCCTCCGAGATTCACAGAATAATATGGATAAATGTCGCTAATGTAAAGGAAGAAGAAAGTCTTCTTTTTTTTCAATAAACCCCAAATGAAAACGTTGCTTCATCTGCTTTTCGAATTTTATATTGAAATTAACTGAAAGATACTATGACAATCGTGCTGAGTGCAAGTGAATGAAAAATGAACTCAAATACATTGTACAATAATTCAAATTATGCGACACAGATCATAAATCAATTTTCACTCCATTCGCTTGTTTAGCTTGAAATTTAACACTGCATATAATCATAGTAAAAAAATTTGAATAAAAAACTATTTCACATTTTTGAATAAGAATCACGTATGAAAACAAGAAATAGAAATTCATCTCCACTTCTGTGAAAGAGTTGAATTTTTTAATTTGCAAAAGTTTGCAAATTGAACAAAATGAAAACTACTTCCAAGCACATACTGCGCATCAAATGAATGAATTAAATTTTCCTGTCTAAATTTTTTTGAAATTTAACAATGCTTGTGAAAGAAAATTGGCTTTCATCGTTATCACAAAAAAACAAAATTTAATAATTATTATTATTAAAAAAATATTCTCAGAGTTATTTTAAAAATCTATCCATTAATTGCTTAACTTACCAAAATTCAACGAAATTTTGGTTCACCAATTTCTATCTGGTTTGACAAAAAGCTTAATAAAAAAGCACTTTTATTTGCATGATGTTGTAAACGTGTGCACATGTGAACAAGAGCAACGTTAACGTTTCACAGACAAAATAAACATCCTGTTTCAAACGTGAAAACAAGGCTCATCGATATGCTACTAATAATAATCAAATTTAATGATAATTTCATATTAAAAATACAATGCTTCATCAATAGATCAATCAATCACAAACGGGTTCAACAACTCCCATAATTTTAAAAACAAGTGCAACAGAACAGTGCTCACAGGCTAAAAACAAAAAAAACAGTGCTAACAAGCTAAAATTACTTCAATTTGATCATAACGTAGATTTTTCCCATTAGTTTAATGCATGCTCAATTTTACCGATCAAATAATTAAGATATCTCTGATTTCATTATGCCAACAGAGGCCACTGTTATCAAATATTTTGGCAACTGTTTAGTAGAAAGTTCAAAATTTATCAAATTTTGAACTTTACAATCAAAAATAAAACACAATATAATTTCATAAACATTATATTGAAACCCAAGTTCTATACAAATGCAGAATTTCAATTCCAAAGCTAAACATACAAGATAATGTGGCATAATAATTTCTTTTTCAATTACCTAAACAATTTTGCCAGCTTTTGATTTATAAATTATCAGTGATAGTAAAAAGGGCAGTTAATGAATGAAAATTCAAATCATAAATTTCAGATAAGAAACTTTGAAAATATTCGCCCATGGAAATAAATTAAATTTCATCTTAAATTTAGCAAAATATATGTTATTAAACTGAAATTCATTCCATTAATTATTCATTGCATGGAAATTACGTTTTCCCACTCGGAAAATTAAAATTCAGTAACAATAAAAATAAGTTTGATCTAATATACCAACATCTCAAAATTGCGAAATGCAATATCAATTTTAAAAACACTGATTGCTTAAACTGAAATCATAGCACCATTATCTGACATTCCATTCTTTTATACTTCAGTAAAAAGCAATTTCGTGCATTACATGTTATTAACTCGTCTTTTACAAAAATGCAGTGAATAATTGGACACTGATTAAAACCGTAAAAGCATGTTAATTAAAGAACTTCAGTAAATTTTTTCAATATTTTAAATAATAAAGTAAAGAAAATTCTAATAAGATTCATTTTAAAAAAATATGTGATTATCCTATTCACCACATTCGCGCCGTTTTGTGTATTCATCATTTCTATTTCACGACAAAGTTGCGTATAATTCTTTAAAATGTACAAAACAGCAGCTATCGAAATGTAGTGTTCAAGCAATAAAAAACCATTTTAAACAATCGAAAATTCAATGTCTACTTACTGTACAAAATAATTTCATTTCGCTGAACACAAGCTGAATTAATGGCTTCCTTTAAATTCTGGTTGATAAAAATATGTAATTCAATTCTTCTTTTCAACACTGCAGGATTCTGAGGCCATAATTTGATACTCTACTTTATTATGTTGGAATTCTTCAGTGAATCAAAATGCGTAAACCGCTAAAACCGACTCTTAAACAACTATCAATGACTGAAACATAAAGTCTAAAAAGAGCGACATTTAATCTATTAAAATAGACAGTGTAAATTATTTCAATACCATTTTACTTCTGTTTTTAAATCCAGTTGATAAGCGAGAGGAATTGCACACAAAACTACATATTTAGAACTACGCAACAACTACATAATAATCGAATTTTAAATTTCAATTTTACTTCAAAGTACTGTAATGACGTCAGGTTTGATTCCATTTTATAGTACTTTATTTTCTTTTTGAATATCAAGTACAGTACTACAGTCCTTGAAAAGTTTTCTATTTGACAGCTTTGTTACTTTTTTCTCATTTTCTTATATTTTTTTATTATGAAAAAAATTTTTAATTTAAATGGGTAACTATTATGTTTTCTTATATTTGTAAGATATCTTTGAAAATTAAATACATTTAAATTTGTTTTTTATTGTATCGAATATTTAAAGTTTTTTTTCCACTTTGGTGTAGTATAATTGAATAACTAATAAATTAATTTCATGCGAAATGTTATTTGGAGTATTTAAAAATATGAAGTTATTTCAAGTTTCTTCACTTGGTATGCTTGCCTAATCTTTGCAGATGCAATTTAGAAAAATTTACACTACTTTTTGTTTGTTTCCTGTCATAATGAATGTGTTTGATTGAGTATGAACTGTACTGAAAGAAGTTTACACTAGTGAATTATTAATTTCAAATGTCTAAGATTCATTAATAAGTTCGACTGTATAGTTTGCTAGACTGGCAACAGTGTTTGCATAATGAACGCTTAATGTCAGCACAGTAATCGTTTCGACGGTATTTTTCTTAGCACAGTTGTTACCTTTTCAACTCTCGTCAAATATTGTATGGAATTTTAAAAGTATTTTAGGATAATGAACAATTAAGTCTTCAAGCCTCTACATGCTACTTGGCTTTTAAATTAACTGACAATTTCTCTTTATTTACATTTTCTGTTAAGCAAATAAATAAATGATAAACATATGTATGTACATATACTGTGTCATGGGACTACTTTTTATTGCAGCAAAGAGACATTTATTTACTGTGAACGGTGCAGACGGTGCGCTTTTCTGGTGTGCTTTTTGACTTATTGTTGACTGTCAGTCGTTTGCAGACTGATTTTCTGTTGTACTTTGTATACATTGTCCTTATGCTGCCCTGTTTATAGATAAGTAAGTGGCTTTTCTAAATTTAGAGATCATTTTCTATTTGTTCATTATGCATTTTATCATTTTTGTTTTCTCAAAATTTGTGCAACTTATTTTGCAGCTTATTCCATTTGTATTATCGAAATGCTGTTATTTGTAATGTAGTGATTGCCTTCCAAATGGGCTAGTCGCCGAAAAGAATGTTTTTAATATACTGTTTTATACTTCATATGTTTTATTTGGAACAAACGTGTCAATGTGCGACTGGAAGTGTAAAATAATTTTTCTATTGATTTGTTTTGCTTGTTCAGCAAAAAGTGACATTACGGTAAACTGTTACACTAATAAGTTGCTATTCTCAGTTGAATCATTTTTACATATTATTCAGAATGCAAAAGAAGTTAATGTGACACCGTCTAGTGACAGCTTTCGTGATTGCATTTTCATATCCACTATAAGTGGTGCACTGTATGTGGTCGATTCAATTACTGGAAATATTAAAGCTGTTTTACAAGAGTGTATGGGTTTGCTATCTTTTAAACATTTCTAAGTTCGTTGATATATATATTTCTTTTTAGCTCCAGTTTCGACTGCACCCTTGAACATTCGTAGTGTATTCACATTCTTGCCAGATCCACGTGATGGTTCCTTGTATGTAATAAATAAAGGTGAACTGAAAAAGCTTCCATTCACCATTCCAACGTTAGTGCAACTTTCACCCTGCAAATCCAGCGATGGCCTGTTGTTTGCTGGTAACCACTTGTATATAATAAATATATCCAGTGTTGTATTAAAGCTTCTTTAAAATCGCACAAGTTTATTAATAGGCACTAAACAGGATAGTTGGTTGGCGATTCACAAACGACCATACAACAATGTAGAAATTAGCCGCGTTGATGATATTGCCCAAAGAACATGTCCGGCTGCGTACAAATCGGCAATCTTTATTGGACGAAGTGAATACAGAGTGCACATGGTGGACAGTATGAATGCGAACAAGAGGTAGCTAAATAACTATATAACTTAATTTTGCATTTTTAAATTATTTTTTCGTTCCAGGTGGAACGTAACGTTTGTCGAATACGCCACTGGTATTATTCCAATACAATCTGACTATTCTTTCGAATATTATTCATCTTGTTCCGATGGATTACTCGTTACTGTTGACGCCAATTCAGGTTTGACAGAATTTCATTTTCTAATAATATTCATTTGTATAACTTCATTTTAAAATATCGATTATATGCATCATAAGTGGTCTCAGGTGGGCAGTTGTTTATACCTTAACATACAGTACTATTGACTGACAATCAAGTTTATGCAGAAATAGATTCTTTATAAGCACAAACAAGAAAGAAAAAATTATCGTATTAATTATATAGCATTGCTTTTTCATATGAATTTTAACTACAGGGCGAATTATATGGTCAAAGAATTTCAACTCTACCATTGTTGACGTGTATCAGTTGCAGTTGGATGGCCTGAAACGATTGCAGCTTAACGTATTTGGGAAAGATACGCTGGAACATTTTGTCGATCAACAGCTGGCTCAAATGAAAGATCAGATATCTCCCACAGAAGACGATACCTTTGTACCATCAGGCCGTACGCTGTAGTAAACGAACATATTGAATTAATTAGTAACTGTTCGGTTGATTTATGTTTAAATTACTCTTTCTTTTTTTTTCATTTTGAAGTCCATCAGTTTACATTGGTGAGCATTCAGATGGACTGTATGCATTGCCTTCATTGGTTGATGAAAAGACAGTTGTATTATCGGTAAATTGACAGTGGATTAGAAATTTTTAACCTTTCACACGTATGAAAATGAATTATATATATATAGTTCAATATGGATAAAGTTCCACGCATTGCTGGACCACATCCAGTAGTGGATCCAGAATCTGTTGCAGACACTGGCACGGGTCGTATACATGTGGATATTGATCGCCTGCGATGGAAAGTAAAGTATACGTTGAATGGCGAACAACCAGTTATATTTTTGGGTAATTATTAATTTTGAAGATATTAAGATGTTGATTTTTGTTTTCATGAAGGTCATCACGAGGTACCGTCTACAATGGAAACTCTGTTAGTCTTTAACAACTCTCCGAAGCCAACTTTGAATTTACTGACCGCTGCTTCTGATGAAGCGTACACGAAAAGTAGGCAACGATGGGTAAGAGAAGAAATAGCAGATACTGTTTTCAAAGAATTGTCGATCTGGAATTATTTACCGACTGTAGCCACGATTCTCGTCACTATTCTGCTGGTGTGGTCACAACTCTATTCTTAACATGACACTTCTTGTTTAATGTTGTCCTGCCTTTAGGTCAGATATGTGCTTTCTTTATCCATTGGAAAGAAGAGGAAATTTTGCAAAAACAAAACTGAAAACCGAGTAGGTCGAATACTGTTGTACAAAAACGAAGTTCTAGGGCGAGGCAGCGATGGCACCGTTGTTTACAAGTTAGCTGAGCGCTTTTTTAAAAAATATATTTATAAATTTTATTCTACTTTTCAATTATGAAGAGGAGATTTTGACGGTCATCCAATCGCTGTCAAGCAAATGATTCGCCATTTTGCATCTGTTGCCCATCACGAAGTGCAAGTTTTGCGTCGCAGCGATCGACATCCAAATGTTATACGTTATTATTGCACGGTAAAACCAGGCAGAACTTAATTCTTTGTTTTTAATATTTGATTTTCATGTTCTTTTTCTTCTTTTTAAGGAAAGTGACGAACAGTTTTTGTACATCGCGTTAGAATTATGCTCGTTTACTTTGGAAAAATACGTTGAGCAGCCTGAAATGAAAGAACTTTGCCACTTGCAACCGCAAATGTTGCTGAAACAAATTTCAAATGGTCTACAGTATTTGCATCAGCTTGGAATTGGTAAAATTTCTACTGATATACTGTGTTTATTTGATGTCGTTGTTTGAACAGATTTTTTTTATTTCTGATTTATTTTATTTTTAGTGCATCGAGATCTGAAACCACAGAATGTGTTGATTGCTTCTACAGCTGACAATACGAGAGCACTGTTGTCCGACTTTGGACTGTGCCGTACTCTTCATTCCAAATCATGGACTCATGGCTCAGGGTCGGTCGGCACTGTAGGATGGATTGCACCTGAAGTGATTCGACTGAATTTAATTGTATGTGGTTTTCGTTCATTTTAGTGGATCTTCCATTCATCTTCAAATTGTTGCACAATTGCAGACTTTTGCTTCGGATGTATTCTCCTTGGGTTGTGTTTATCACTATGTACTCACTGAAGGTGAACATCCGTTCGGTGATGTTTTCTACAGACAGGCAAATATTGCAGTTGGTAGATATGAATGTTGTCCTTCGAAACGATTGAAAGCAGGTAAATGAATCCCAAGAGAGGTTGCTTGCCATTTTTCATCATCATTTGCTGCTTTATCAGAGGAGGCGAATTTGGTGATGCAAATGATACATTCAGTTCCTGCTGCAAGACCGAAAATGGTGCACGTTTTGAAGCATCCATTTTTCTGGCCAAAATCAAAGCAGTTGTCGTTTTTTTTGGTAATTTTGAATCAGAACTGTACATCATTCATCATAAGCAGTAACTTTTTTTGAAAATTATTTATGCAACTGTTCAGGATGTCAGCGATCGTGTAGAAAAGGAAACTGCACAGTGTGAATTGGTGCAGCATTTGGAGCATCGTAGCAGTGTGATTGTCAATCGAGATTGGCGTCAATGCATCTGCCCACTCTTACAAGCTGGTAGGTATTGTTGCTATTCATTCATATATATAGTCTTTTTGTTCGTAGAAAAATATTTCTTTGTAAATATTATTCGTAGATTTACGACGTTTCCGCACGTACCGTGGAGGTTCAGTATGCGATTTGTTGCGTGCGATGCGCAACAAACGTCACCATTATTATGAATTGCCTGAGGATGTGAGAGAAGCGTTGGGCACCATTCCCGATGGCTTTATCGACTATTTTACTAAACGCTTTCCGCTTCTGTTGATCCACGTATACGAGGCAATGCGTGCGGTTGGAGAAGAACCGCTGTTCAAAGTTTATTATTATTGACCATTTATCGTGAATAAGCAGGATGTCTTCATAAATGGTTGACGTGGTGGCCGGCACTGAACTGCGCAACACACGAGCAACGTCGCATTTCTTTTACGCGCAAAGTTTTTCTTTGCAAACTTTTTAAAAGCATCAACAAACAAACAAACAAACAAGCTCCAGAACGGCAAGTGAGGTAGGTTTGTTTGTTTGTTTTGCAACATGCTTTCTCAGAACGGGTGTACGATGAAGTCGATTAAAAAAGAAAAAGAAAAATTGTGTTTATTTGTTCTGCTTTCACATGCGATTCATCAAATAACGTGAGCTACCGACGGTGAATGCACGTTCACCACGGTGACTGTACAAATGATATTTCAATTCGTGGCTAGTCTTGTAACCACGACAACAAAATTGACAATAGTACGCGTTGCGTGGATCTGGATAATATTTCCCTTGATATGCTGGCTTTTTTTCCGCCAAGACGGTCTCCTCGGTCGGCTCATCTTCGTCGTCTGAATCGTGCTTGTGATACAACAAATCCGTATACTTCGCAAAGCTACGACCGCATCCGCATTTGTATGTGTAAGTTCCTAAACAAAACAAAAATTTGCATTTGCACTTGGATTTGTTTCTATTTCACACGTCATATTTCTTTGCAAACCTTTGTGCTCTTCGCTGTGCGTTTGCAATTCGGAATAGAAACGAAACGACAAACCACATTTCGCGCATACATACGGCTCTTCGACATCGTGCACACGTTCATGTGCTTTCAGTGTGCTCAAATAGTTATAAACGAGACCACAAAAACGGCATTTGAAATTCTGTTGATCTGGCGTGTCCAATCTTTCCCGTTCCACAGTAATCACATCACTGTGGGCCAGTTGTTCTTGCGGTCCGTCTAGATCTTCAATCATTGCTAAAACTACGTTTAATAACTATAAACCGATATAAACAGCCAACAACACAACAAGCTATTTTTTCCGCTTACCTTACTTCAAAATCAAGCTGCTGTCTGACGAATGTTTCCCCCTCTCTCTTCTTGGCTGCTGCTCTTTCAACTAAATTATAAATACACCAAACGTTGCTACTACTATTACTGCTGCTGCCGACGCTGCAACTGCATTTTTCAAATCACAGCTGCAAGCAGCAGCATTTAAACCAGTTGTTGTTATCCAACAAATCAAAGCTGAACAACAATCGTCGAACCAATCAATGATTATTGCTTAAGTTGCAATGAACAAAATGCAATTTTATCACTGTTATTGCTAAACTGAAGCTTGTCAGAAAAAAAAACCAGAACCAAAAATAACATACATTCTTCATTTGCAAAACGATGCATTTTTCAACTTCTTCAACTTGCAGAACTTGGAAAATTAGTTGCACAGTCGACAATGTTTTTCACACAGAGATGTTATGCATAAAGTGAAATGAAATGACCAACTAAACGAAACATACATATATATATATACATACGTGATAATGATCATCTTTCGTTTTTTTTTATCGTTGATCGACAGACTGACTTTATTCGTCAATAAAATTATCCGAAATACCGTTGATTAAGTAGTGCACACAAGCCATGATGTGATTGCACTTTTGTTCAAACCAAGCTGGCTGTTTCCAATTCTGTTTTAGCTGCGTCACTTTGGTCAAAGGTGTGAGCGTGTCGACAAAAAGCACGTCTAAATCAGATTTTCGTCTGTGCAAATCTGCAGAATACATCACGACAATCTCGCTTGCCCACATCTGCAACTGATCCACGGCAGGCCAAAACGGTGTAGCCAAACGTGCCGATTTTTCCACTTGGTTCTCTGAATGCCAGTTTGCAGTGTTCAGATCTCTCTCCAACTCAGCACAAACATTTTGACAGTGAATGACCATTTCCATCAGATTGGCAAATACTGACGTAACTTCCATATCTATTTCAGCCATCAGTGTTGTCTGAAATTCTGGTAACGATGCCAATGGACTGCCGTCAAGATCGACCTCTTCGACTGATTGTCTTTGCATTAGAAGATTGCCCAAAAAGTCGATCCGTTCCAAACCGTCAGATTCCATCTCTTTTGCCAATTCGATCAATCTTCGAATCTGCCTGAACGTTCGTCTAGCTTCGAAAGGATAATTCACATCTCGACCTACTCGACTCATTTGCTAATCATCAAAAAAAAACTGCAAACAATACCAAATGTACTGACTGAATCAAGCTAAATTAAAAATACAAATATTGTAATTATAATTAAACATTATGCAAAGTACAGCATTTGAAAACGGATTAACACAGATAAATACGTGTATGTGTAGGTTGATTTACTTCAGAAAGGAAAAAAGCAAGGGAAATATAAATATAGGAACTGCTTTCTGAGATACAGTTCACTACTTTTGGCACAAATAAATCATAAAAGTGCATCTGCACAGAAACAAACAATTACGGATACTTTGGCAAGGAGTTTAAGAAGAGAAAACGTTCTGAAACACTAACAAGAACAGCAGATTGCTTCATTCATTTAAATTGTAGCACCTAAGGGCCATAACAAAATCATCATGTGTAACAGAATAATGAAAACAGGTAAGATCTGCAAAAACTTTTTGTGCATTTGTGTCGGTAAATTAAAAAAAACTATCATACTGTGAGCAATCAGGGATCAACAAATGAAACTAAAATGTATCGAACACCTCTAGTAGTGGGCAGTCCTTCATGCATATGAGTCAAACGACCTGGATGCATGAGCGCCCATCCTACTGGAGAATTCGTCACGGAACAATTATACCGAACGTAACGCACACCGCCACCCTTAAAAAAAAGAAATAATTATACATTTTAAATCATAATTATTCTACTACTTCGAAATCTTCGCCCGCTTTGTTCAAAGCGATATCGACTGTGTACGTAGATGCATCGTGGTGTGGCCGCAACGCTGGCTGCTCGTCCGGTTTATAACGCACAACAAAATTCATGATTGCATGCGGTGGCTAAAAACAATCATTTTAGCAGAATAAAATTCCTGTCATTTAGAAACGAGATAACCTTGCTGTAATAGCCTATGAATGTCTTTTCTTGCACTGGACGAATGTATTCGTCCAAAATGTTCAGCCAGTGACGTTCAAAGTCAACCTGATTCATGTGAATATCTCGTGTTGGAACATTCTCATAACCGCCTGCAAGTCGACTGTCCTAAAATTATAAATTTACTTAAATATAAAGCAAAAATTCAATGTTCAATACCAGATTAGAACCAGAAGACCAGCGACCATAATTTTCCATTACTGCAATCATCTCTTTGCAAAACTGCTTAGAAAATAATGGAAAATGATACACATCAGGGCAAGGCAATTCAAATTCATAATCGTTGCTTAGAGTATCCCAATATTTTTCATCCAAATATCGTTCTTCCCATTCCTATTGCAAAAAGTAATAAACTTATTATGAAGACAACATATATCGGGTATTCTTCCTACTCTTCTGTTTTGGAAAATATTATAAAAATCTGCAAAACGGTTCAATGGATTGTAATTATCAGAAACCATAATATGACCATATTTTTCCGTGTTGTCCACGTACATGAAAAAGCCCTAAAATTTTCACCGACTTCATTCATCAACGTTCGGAAAAAATTATTCATTCATTTCATACCTTTTCCCGACAAAACTGAGTAAATGACATGTCTGGGTCATTTTTTCCATTGTAAGAATAAGCGCTGAGTAAAAGACTCAGGCGATCTTTACGAATCAAATATGCTGTACTAAAATGTGGAATATTCCACAAACCTCTAAAAATACAGTACGTGAATTATTATTACTATTGTTACTAAAAGAAAAGCAATTTTACAATCGTTCACGCTTAGCAATTGAAATATAATCATCTGATCGTGCATAAAAGCCGTCATCATTGAGGGCACCCCAAAAATTTGACCACAACGCTTCTCCACGGATCATCATTGGTGCTATCAGAGATCTATAATTTTACAAAATAAAAATTTGTTAAAGCACAATTTTGTACAAAGTAAAATTCTTGTGTTGATTACTTATTCTTTTCTATTAACGTTTTCAGAGTGCCGGGAAAATCAATTCTCGCTTCAGCATCAACAACAAATAAATAATCACAACCGCTTTCCAAACAAATATCACTAAAATAAATTATTAAAAAATAATTATTTATAACGCTTCAGAATACGAAAATCAAAGATGCCTTAAAAGTTTAAAGTGAATTAAAAATTATGTGCTTGACTTTCGCTTACAGTAATATTATTGACAAAGTATTTGTTTTCCTGAAATTCAATACTTACACTGCTCGATCTCTTGCATTTCGTTCAGTCAAACTAATCGCAGAATCCGCTTGCACAAAATGGTATTCTCCGTCCATTAAATTAACAAAATGTTCCACCTTGACTGCATGAGGCTCGACCTTGTTGAAGATATTCATTAATAATACGAACAACTTATTAGAATTTGCTTACTCGATTGAATATAACAATACCGATACGTGATTTCGGATAATCTAGACGAAGAATACTTTCAAAATATTTATCCAAAAAGGGTGTTCCGCTATTGATAAAACATGCCAGTACAACAAATGGAAAATCATTTTCCTAAATAAACAAAAATGTACTATTAAATAATTAAAGGGGGAAAAACAAAAAGCCGTTACATTATCCGAGTTCAACTCTAATAAATCGTCGTTACAAGCTACGCAACCATCAGTGGGATTCCACCAATTACCAATATAATTGCCAAGATAATTCAAGTGCATCTTAAAAGAAAAATAACTCATTTAATTTCAATAACAATAAACGTCAATAACTAACTAACTTTGCTCTTTCCATTTCCGTGAATTATTACTGGCTCTGTCCCATACGCCAAATTTGCCAAGCGAACTTGCCGCATTCGATGTCCACTTGGAGAAAAATCCAAGTCGACATCGTCCACTGCTCCATGGAGATTTTGAAAAATTGCTGACGTTGAATCCAATTTAATTTTATGTTTTTCACGCAGAGCTGGATCCAAAAATATATGCGTATAGTAGAGCTGATCGTCGTCGTCATCCCTCAAAGATCGCTCGGTTATGATTTTGTAAATATCGGGTGCATAGCCGATGAATGCACCCGAATTCAAATATCGCTTTCCCGACTTAACAACAGGATATTCCACCTAGAAAAAAAATAAACACTGCATTTCCATGAAAAAATGACCACATGCTTTTGATATTACAGCCAAGCTATCATCAGGCCAACAAAATCCCTCGGCAGAGAATAACACATTCGCACCAGATTTATAAAATCTTTCCAAAATTATTTCTGCATTCGCATTTATGACAACGTCGTATCTGAAATGCAACCGCATCATTTGGTGTGATAAGAATTATCTAATGGCCAAATCACCCATCAACAAATAAAATAATTGCGTTCCCATCGTGCTTAAATTCAGTTAACGCATCACGAAGCAAGCGGACTTTTTGCCCACCGCCAACGGTACTTTTCACATCTCCCCCATACCACGGGGTATTCAAGCCCAATACCTAAAAATATCTTTCAACTATATGTATTCAGCTTTATTCTATGCTTCATGATACAAAAAGAAAAACAAAATTTTTTTAACATTAACAGTTTTAGCATGATTGTCCTGTGGTGAAAATATTTGAAAAAAATGCATAAAATATGCATAGTAAAATAAGAAAAATAATAACTTCGTTTTATGCAAATACTGAATGTCAAATTTATAAATTGTACGCGCGCTTACGCTGTAATTTAGAGCAAACTGACGCAGTGATCTCGTTGTACGTAAATATCCGTCTGTTTCTTCAGTTGCTACAGTAAAAACATGCAGCTGATTATCCGAACTGACTAAATTTGCCCTGCTGACCCAAATGAAACCAAAAATAAACCAGATGATCATAATGATTGAATAGAATACTTTCTCAACCGGAAAACATCTCATGCTTTACCGTATGCAAAGATTAGAAGGTAGCTTTTTTTAACAGTAAGTTGTGGCTGTCCTTCACTAATAGAGTGGGATATTGTTGAAAACAATTTTTGTATTTAATTTTCCATTATTTTCAAAATAATGCATTAAATTTTCATTTTTCTTTAACAATGGTTAGCATTATGGAAAAAAATTACGGCATCGTGAACTTTTTCTTAGTTTCCATTTATCTTTATCCTTTATGTAGAAGTTGAACATCATATGAATGGTGTTATACACTCCGAAGAAAATATATAGTCGTGTTTCTGAGAGAGTCCAATATATTTTGCTGCTGATTATACCACAGCAAAACGAGCAATTGGTATAATAAAGAAAACTATTATATAAGTCAAATTTCAATTTTAATGTATATTCCTGTTCAAAATAAACGTAAATGTGCTGTTTAAAATATTAAACCCAATTTTCATTTATCTTGAGCAACTGGCAAGAGAGTTTCCAAAGTTTTCTAGCGGCTTCGTCGTCCATAGCGGCTGCGCTTGGTGTATCTTTTCTCATATTTCTAAATAAAGTAACCAATTTTTTCATATTGTTTGGATAATTTTTTTTTAATTTTTATTAATTCTTCATCTTTTTTCTTATTCATGACGAAATAAAAAATAACAATACTACTGGTAATGCTAGATCGTACTGATACAGTAGGCTAAATGTTTTCAGGTTACATTAATTTAATGAAATGCAAACATCATCTATGAATGTTTGAATGAAATAAATTTGATTTTAAATGAAAAATCTATGTGCTATAAGAGTTTTGGTTGAAAATAGGTTTTTCTTACTCGTAATAATTTCCCGTATCCTCGCCGCATTCATCTGAGCATGCACAGTATACCGTTGTTTGAGAACCTTGATAAACTGTACGGCAGAACAGATGTTGCAGTGGTCGAATAATAAAAGTGTGAAATACAACCATACTCAACCAATTATGGCGCATCAATTCACTTGGTACTGGTGTTCCAGGGTGAACTATATGAACCGTAACACCCGTACCTAACAGTGAAGCAATGAATGAGTGTAAAATTTAGAAAATTTAATCTTTCTTCACCTTTAAGTCGATGTGCCAATTCTCTAGCGAACAGCATGTTGCAAAGCTTGCTGTGAGCGTACGATTTGTATTGTTTGTAACCGTTGTCTGACATAAAATCATCAAATTGAACTCCTTTGCAAAGTCGGTGAATGTCAGAACCGAGAACTATGATTCTGCTGGGCGTTGATTTTTTCAACAAATCCATCAAAAGATAGACCAAGTACATGTGACCTGAAAAAAGGTGTTTAATGTATTCAATTTCAATTATTGTTGTCAAAATTTACCTAAATGATTAACACCAACAGTTTCTTCGAAGCCGTCGACAGTTGTTCTCTTGGGACCCCAATAAGCCGCGTTCAGTATCAAACAGTCCAATCGTTTTTCACCTGAAGATGAAACTTAATAAAGTCAACTTGGTACAATTGTAAATGAACATTCAATTGATACGTTTTTTAAATTCGTCGACAAAATCTTCTATCATTTTTTTGGATGACAAATCAATCTTGAGAACGTAACCCCTTGGTCCATGGTGGATTGTCCAAGCAATGTCGTCCAATTTTTTCTGCGCTTTTCTCACATCCCTTGCTCCCCAAATCACTTTTCCACCTGAAATTGAAAATATGCAAAGTTAACTGCGCCAATTATCGTTATTCAACGAGACAACAACACTGCCGAGATGTAGATCAGTTGCGCTCAAGCTTCTCGACACTGTTTAATGTATGCATATGTCGAAGATCTTTGCTTTTGCTTGTTACAAAAGTGGGAAAGTGCTGAAGAAGTACAAATTCGAAAATACCTCTTGCACAAAGATCCTCCGCAGTAGCAGCACCAATGCCGGCACTGGCGCCAGTTACTAGAACAGTTTTTCCACCCTGAGGGAAACGAATCCAAAAAGAGCAAGATCGGAAAATGAAATGCCTGTATTATAGAATAGAGAGGAAATGGAAATTAATGAAATGGAAAATCACTTCACATGAAATGGTACGTCACTTACTTGACCGCCTGGGAAATGACATACCAGACGAGCACGCGAACGGCGAGTATAGACGAGCAAAGAGGAATAAATCTGAAAAATAATTATTATTCAAAATAAATAAATAAATAAATAAATAAATAAATAAATAATACTTTAACAGCTCGCCGATAAGAAATGAAATCACCCAAAATGGTACAGAATATTTCATGACTAAAAATGTTCGACGAGCAGCAACAGCTATGAACGACGGCTAAACAGAGTTGCTAGTGTTCATCTGACCTCTGGAACTGCGAACCGGTCGTTTCGCTAACCCAAAAATGGGTTCAAGGCAGGTTTATCATTTATAAGGGTCAGTAGCCTTTGCAAGTCTGGTTTCTGCCATGCAAACCGGAGCGTTGCTGCCAAAATAGCGTGCTTTAACAGCAACAACAAAAAAGAATAAATCACAACTTTTCGCAAAATATGCAATGGAAAAAAGTGTAATGGTAATAATTTTTCCAAGTGGAAAATATTTCCAATAAAAATTCAAAATATCTTACAACACTTTAAATTGCCTTCTGGTCAGTAGGTACAGTCTATTTTTTTTATAAACTCACTTCACTTCGTCGATTCAAACATTTCCCACACAAAAGATGAAACAGTTTTATGTTTCAAAGTTCAAATAAGACAAATAAACAATAGTTTTACATTAATCTTTTAATGGGTTGGCATGACTTGTAATAAATGTTACAATTTCTAAAACTGATTCAAGTTTATAAGTTGAACAAGAATCGGTATTTTTCCAAATTGACAGCAGTATTTTATACTTCTATCTCAGAACTGTTGAGAATAAGTTGGTGATATTTAAAAATGAAAAAAATTATTCTTTTAATAATGATTCGATGGTCCCATTGAATATTGATCAAATTAAATGATTGTTCATATTACATTGGCTTTAATGTTTTATGGATTTTCACATCAGTGTTAAATAAATATTTTTCACAGTTCAATTGTAATAGTCATGCTTTACAACTTTCATTTCTGATATTGAAATTGCTCATCATTGTTTGACATCTTCCAACATTGCATGGCGTGAAACTTGATTTTCTCAACACTGTTCAAACACAACAGTGTGAAAATATCACAACTTGCATTTTTTTTAAATTAAAATTAACAATAATCATTATTATCAGATATGATAATAAATTAAAAAAAAGTTTTTCTTGGATAAAGTAAACACTTTTCAAGTATGAATTTTTGGATGACTTTTTTAAATTATTTTTTTACTGTTTTTTATTGATTTTCAAGTATTATTTTGAATACTTGAAATAGAGGGAAAAAATAAAAAAAAATGGTATTATATTTTTGTATGAGAAAATTAATGGAAAAATTAAATTTTAATTTAGAACTTTATGTAATTTTCAAATGCTTTGTTGTTTTCAATTAATTTGCTTTGTTTTTTTTGGGAATTAAAATTTATTTCATTGTTCAAGTTCTACTGATTGTGGAATGAAGATTGTTTGATTATTTTTGAAATCTGTTTGAAAAGCTGTCAATCGAGAATCAACAAGGCACAGTGAAGTTGGATTGCGTTGGTCAGATCATACTGGTCTCCAAATTGAACAGGATAATTTTCAAGGTTGAATACAGTTGAATTGCGCATTGCGATTGGACAAAAACGAGAATCGTGATTTGATTTGATTTGCTGTTGATTTTAAAAATGCAAACTTGTTTGAAAAAGTGGATTTTCAGTTATCTTGTAGAAGAAATTCACTTCATTAGCATCGGATGAGCGAGTTGAATTGAATAAGAAGCAAGTGCTTGAAAAATTGAAATAAAAGATACGAAAAGTAGTACATCATTAGCATTGAAATGAAAATGCTATTTATTGGGTTTGCAATATAGACGACCGGTTGTTAATTTTGGTTTGTATAATTTTCTTCATTTTAAAGGTTGTGTATTGTGGTGTTTGATTGAAAGATGGAATTTGAAAAGGTTTTTCAAATATAAATTTCAACAACCGTAACTGTTGGTCAAGATGACGAGAATGATTGAAAGCTTAGAGAGAGAGAGAGAGAGAGGTGAGTCATCATTGATTGGAACAACAGTGGACCGGTATGCGAGGTGAAAAAGCGTAATCTTTCTAGTATTCGAGACGCCTGGGCAAACAATGGCCGAGCGAAGCGAGTTCGCGTCGATCGTTCAAACTGCACGTCCGGAAACAGTCATCAAATCGTGAGAATTTTAAAAATAAACAATACAGTAGGAAAACATTTTTTGAATTTCAACTTCCAATTGGAATTTGCATTTTTCCTTTTCCACTTCTATCTTCTCCGCAAGCTGTGCATGTTGGCATTTCCTGTTTTGAAATTGTCCCTACTACCGTTGTACAATGACCTTGTTTTGTTGTCCCTAGGAACTACTAGTGTAAATGAGGCCAACATTGGACGATGACAACTTGTCCAGTTGGACTGCCGATGCTGCTGAATCATCCTTTCGACGACGACGCTTTTAATAATTTTCAAGGTCGTGCTGCTGGTTGGTGCTGCTGATCACCGCTAGGATTTTCTCTTTTTTATATTACATTTTTCAATACATAATTTCTCCTTTCCATCCACTACAAAATCCAAGCAGGTATTATATATCTCATGGAACTTTGAAATCAGGATATTTTTTCAATTTTTTTCAATTCTATTCACAAATGAAAGTGGTGTCGATTTCAAAAACAGTTTACCGCCGAAATTTTGCCTTGGGCAAAAAATGTTGCGTCCACAGAAAATGTTGCGCATCAACTGTCATCGAATATTATTGTTATAAACGACCGACTTTTCTTTACCGTCCTCGTTCAAGGCTTTTTCTTTAAGTCGGCGTTGTCCACTAGTTTCTGCCTGTAAACTCGCCAGTGTTCTCTGTCTATATGTCGTTCATAATTGATAATTTCCCATTTCATTGAACTGTACATTCTTTCAAATCAACGGAAACAATATACGTGCACACAAAAAAAAACAAGCGGACAAAAAATATACCAATGACACCAGTTGTGACGACTTGGCGTTTACCTAGCAACTAGAGAAGCTTTATCGATTGGGACGAGTTCACGTAAGCTTGCCTCATTTTGGAAAGCTATTCATTGTTGATTGTCAGGTAAGATCAATAATAATAATATTCGCGTTGCTTGTTTGCGGCTGCTACTACTGGCGACTGGTTTTACGTTATTGCGAGAGACAGTTTTGTTTGCCTGTCGTTTCTACTACTACTATTACTACTACTACTACTACTACTACTGTAGCCTAGCTGTTGCTGACAGCTGCCGAGCAAACAGGTTCAAGCCGTGTTGTAATGATAAAACGCTCGTCGTTGGAGCTTACTTAGTGGCAGCAAACTTGCTCAAGCTTGCTCGTCTGCATTTCTCATACCGTTCTTTATCCGCGTTGACAACAACAACAACAACAACAACAGCGACTATACCGCATTGCATAAATTGCTTTAGCATCATTTTCCATAATTAACGTGATTCTTTGGTTTTATACTAGAATAATATAAGAAGAGGGAAAAGTTGAAATTGAATCGAAGTGGAAACTGGAAGCAAGAACAAAAAACAACAGCATTGCTCTGCCAAGATGCGCATGTTGATCTGCTTGACTCTGTTTGTTGAACTGACGCTGGTCGACGGGCAGATTCAGCCGATGCCGATCAACGATCCGCTCACTCAGACCAGAACCGACTTCCAGCCGTCATCGTTCAACATATTCGACTCGTTCCAGGCACGCCCTTCTGGCTCGGGTTTGAATACCGACGCTCAATCTTTTCAAATAAGGGGACAAAATTTGAAAACAATCGACTGGCGCAACGTCGATCGTCGAGCCGAAGAAGGTAACTGCTTTTTGTTTTTTTGCTTTTTGCCATTTTCTTTCGCTCAGCGCTCCAGTATGCAAATTTTTCAAAAATAAAACAAATTCTGTTTCTGTTTTACTTTCTTTTCTTGTTTTGGCTCACAAAATTTGTTGTTTCCAATTTTTCCCTCTGATCCCATGTTGTTTACTTTGCAGAAGCACCGCTTTCGCGCGCACTCGTCATTAAACTATAGAATAATATGTGAACAACCCGTGTACCGCTGTATTTCGTGCTTTTTTCTTTAAAGAAGAAAAAAAATTATTATTTGAAAATGTTGTTCCAAACGTGCTGTCCAAATCTCACTGAATTGTTCAATACAACTAGTTCTCTTGACAGCAAACTTGACTACGAAGCTTACTATATTTAAAAAATTTTTTTCCTACCGCTTAATGAATTGATTTGATTATCGACCATTGTGGGTTACGCCCTTTTTTTCTCTTTCTCTCTCTCTTTTTCATTTTAATTTCTGTTTATCGTTATGCAATTTTTAACCTCCGACAAATTCGGAAAATTAATACACGAACACTGTTCGTAATTATGACAACGCTCGTGAATTGTGAAACAGAAATTGACCTTGATTATCACAATCTGGGAAAGTGACTCGACATTTGAACTCTCGGGAATAAGTGTCACCATGAAGTTGATCGTGCAGTCCTTGACAATTGTTACGTTTATTTTGCAATCACCTCCAAAAGCACATCAACTTTTCCACTCTTGAGATTTCATTAAAATCTTTTACAATATCAATATTAATTACTGTACATTTATTAATATTTTATATAACCACTTCGAAACCGTTTACTTCAAGCGTTGAATATTATTCTTCTTTTCAAATTGTTGTTGTATACTTTAAGAAAAAAAAAGTATTTAAACTTTCACAAGCTGCTAATGATGTTTTTTGCGTGTTATCACTTTCAATGTCAGTTCAAATTCTAGTGTTTGTCACTTTTGATGAATCTATCTTCCTTCTGTGTTCATGTTCAAGGTTTTACCCAAAATAGTTCATCATTTCTTGCTGATTGAATAATTCGTCCATTATATTGACATCTGCTTGTTTTGTTTGTTTTCTTTTTAACATTTTGAAAAATTTTCATTTGATTCATTTTCAGGATGGTGGCATTTGTATCCGTTCGGTGAACGTTATTACGATGTTGATATCACTTGGAGACCATGGAGAGATCTCCAGATTGATTTGGATTTTTTCTTGCCATTTTATGGTTTTCGTTTCAATTACACATTCGTAAGTGATAAATGAGTATTTGGTTGAATTTGTTTAATTATTTTTCATGTTGCAGGTATTTCCGGAAGGATTTGTTGCGTTCTCTTATCCGCAATACATTCAACCACCGTACACAATGCCGAACAGACGATGGCCTGATGAGCCGGATTCATCTTTGATCGCAGCTTTTATGGGTGAACAGTCGTTCATTCACGTTGGTGAAACTCGACTCAGCCACGTCTGGTATCGAGTAGTGTCGAGGTAAGTTATTCAATGTTGTCCTATACAACTGAAGGAGAATTCAGAAAAAAAATCATCATTTAAGGCCGATCAACATGATCAACCCGTTTGGTGATTTTGGCTTCAGGCAGCCTGTTCAGCAGCAACAATATTTAGGACCGAATTTGCCTCCAGAATTGGCTAATACTCAAATTCCAATTCGCACATACGCTGGGCAGCAGTTGAAAACTGCTTACGGTCGCATTGAAGATCCTGAATTGTTGGACAGAATAACAGAGTAATTTTTTATAATAAATAATTAATACTTTCAATTACCTGTTTCAAACTGCCTCTTCTTCAAGGGATATTCAAAGAAGCATGGTAGGTGCGAGAGGTTTCAAAGCAGATTACGCTTTGATTGTCACCTGGGAACGAATGGGTTACGGTGGTGCTCCGAAAATTACAGAACTGAACATGTACGAAACTGTCAAAAAATGGGTAATTCTTTTTCGATTCTCAAAAAATAAGTAATTTATATTTTTGAAGCATTTATTTTTTGTTTAGCAAAATACTTATCAAATGGTTCTCGCTACTGACGAAATTCGCACTTACGTAATGTTCAATTATGCAAACGTCAATTGGACTTCGTCCACTCAAGCCGGTGCACTGTTCGGTCGTGGCGGCAAACAATCCGCAATGGTAATCCACCGTTTCGTAGAATTAAATTTAATACATTTAATAGTTTCAATTTTTGTTAGGTTGGATTCAACGGTGGCAACGGTACAGGCTGGTATGCTTTACCTTGGTCTGCTGATGGTAATTCATACAAGCTTGTGCAATACGGAAGTGCTCAAGTGGCAGGTCGCTGGCTTGCTCGAGTAGATGAAGATATTGAATACGGTGGTTGCAGCAATGATAGCATTGGTAAATTATTCATTCTCCATAAGAAAAAGCCGCTTTCCAAATTTTATTGAATATGGTTTATTTTTAGGCGTCTTGCAGTTGGACAAACCTCAAGCCACCATGCTTGGAGGCTTCACATTGAATGTCACCGGACCATGTTTTCGTCCCACTGATGTTCTGAAGCTGCAAATTGATGAAAGCACTCTTGACTGTGAAAGGGTATTTTATACATTGAATAGTCAGATGGCTATTTATTCAGTCATTGGCTGTTTTCTTTTTTGGTTTTTAGTTGGACATGGTGATGGCCCGGTGTGTTGTTCCTGTGAATTCAATCTTCAAAACTGGGCAAGTTATAATTCGGCTTTCCGTTGATGGCGGAAAGAATTACCCTTGGTGGAATAAATTTTACATATGTAAGTGACGACACAATTTGCATGGTTTTGTGTGTTGAAAATTTTACTTTCAGTGATGCCGTCGTTAGCCCGACGTCAGGTCAATCTTATAAATGATCCTGTGGTATTGAACAACAACTGGCGAAGTTTCAATCCAGATAATTTGACTTTAACTTGGCCTGCGGCAAATATCACTGTCAACCCAAATGCACAGGTGGATATCACCTTGTGGGGTTATTGGGAAGATGTACTTGGTCACAGCTTTGAACAGGCAAGTTGTTCTTGGATATGTTAGCAAATTAGCATTAAAAAAATTCTTTTCAGGTTGGCTCGATTGCTAGAAATTCTCCAAACAGAGGCGTATTTTCATTCAATCCACGTACCATGAGCAAGACAGACATGAAACCTGATGCGTGGCGCAAATATACCGGCGGTCTGCTACAAATTAGAGTCTCTCAAGATTGGATGAAAGATCGAGGAGATGGGTAAATTAATCTTTTTTTCTCTTCTTAACCTCTTTAAGAGAAATTTAGTGACAGTAATTGTTATACACAATTAAAAACTTTAGAAAAAGCATTTTAAAAAAAGGATCTGTTTTTAGAATTTATTGGTCTGATCTGATTCCATTTGGTTGGTATTTCCACGATGTCTGGCAATATCAGATGGGAAAGAACTGGGCAACGGATATGTGCATTGACTGGTTCCAGTATGACGGAAGAAGAGAAAATTTTTACATGTTCTTGGAAAATACTCAGCCCTGTCCGTGCACGTTGGATCAAGCACTTTTGGACGTCGGTCGATACGTGGCGTTGATGGATTGTGATATCAACGGTGATCACAGGTGCTATTATACACAAGGTGCCCAACATTGCGTGGTCTCTGTCCGCAGTGTGTAAGTAGAAGTTGTTTATTTTGTTGGCGTAAATATTTAATGTAAACAAATCTTGTTGTATCAATTTATTTTATTTTTGAAATCCAATTTAGATGGACCGGTGCTGGTCAGGTGTGTTGCTACGACTGGCAAGGATGGCTAATGTTTTCTCAAGATTATGAATTCAACGACCAATATTTGCGTTTTTATTCAGCTGGCGTGCCTTACCGCGCACATCCGTATGGTGCATTTCCATACAAAAGACCGCCATATGTACCGAGTCTTTCTAATTTTTACAACGATCTTCTTCCTTATGAATACTGTTGCAAATGGGCTGGACACTGCGAATTCTACTTTTGGCGTCGCATCACGTCTGGATGTCAAGATTACAGACCTCCGGCCGTGGGCTATATTTACGGCGAAGGGCATATTATTACTTACGATGGAACGCGTTACACGTTCAACGGCAAAGGATACTATGTACTCACGACGCTCAAATCGAAAAACAATCACATGATGGTTCAGGTGCGAATGGAACATCCTCCAAAGACGTTATGTAAGCTTTTGTGTTGTTATTATTACCCCAGTTTTGATGTTTCATTTTGTTCTTGGAATTAGGGAATTCTGAGGTTCCAGCTACGGTGGTAACTGGACTGGCGGCGCAGGATAACGATTCTGCCGTGGTTCAAATTTATGCTCGAAAAGAATTCCGCCGCTGGCGTTATAAAACTGACGTCTATGTTGACGGAACAAGAGTATTCTTTGACACTCCGTGGCAGAAATTGCAGACCTTCAAAGGTAAGAGGTGTTTCAAGGATAAATTGAAATTTTCACTTACTGACCAATTGTAATAGGAGTGACCATCCGTAGTCGTCCACGAAATATGAACATGTCAGAATTGGAAGTCATGTTCGACACTGGCATGGGCATGCTGGTGCAAGAAGCAAGAGGCACGTTGAACGTTATCGTTTCAGTTCCACCTGAATACAACGAAACTTATGCGGTAAATTTTAAATGGGAAATAGCAGACGGAATTGGTCATTTTATCGAACTGTTGTTTTTTTTCAGTATCGAACTGATACCTTCGGTTATCCAAGAACAGAGCCGGCAACTGGTCTATTTGGTACAGGAAAATGTGCAAACTTTTACCGTACAATGGGCTTATTTGGAACCTTCAATAATGACAAACGTGATGATTTGACCACGCCAGACTGTAATGTTGTGAACACCAACTATCCACCGTCAGAAATCGAAGCTCGCAATGTCTACTATGAATTCGGAGAAAGATGTATGATGAACAATTGTTTAGAATTGAATTTTTTATTTCTTCTTATTTTCTTCCATTCATGTTTTAGGGCGTGCAGATGGAATTCGACATCCATTGCTGTTCCAGACAAAATTCCAGCCGATTTACAATCCGCTTACTTTTGCTTCAATGAATTATCAGCCAATCTTTGATCCTTGGCGTAATCAGAATACCTCTTTCTGGGAATCGTTGATTTTCACACGAGAAGAAGTTCGAGTACGTATTGCAATTGCTTTGAAAAAAGAAATTCATTTTTCAGATTTATTATATGAAAAAAATGAAAATAAATTGCAATTGATTATTTTTGTCCACTTGATTTAGGTAACTTGTCAAGGATCGCCGTCTTGTGAATTTGATTATCTGACCACTGGTCGCCGTGAAATTGGCATTGATACATTGATGAATGAACGAAAGTTTGAAGATCAAAAACGACTAGGAGAGAAAATATGTAATGGACATTTATTTTTCACTTTTAATATTTTACTTTTCCTTTGTTTCTCATATATTTTTATTTCTTGCTTTTAGTGATCAGTTGTGGACCTTTGACAAAAAATTATGGTGTGCTCAAATATCCTCCTGGAAATAATTACTTGGACGGTGTGACAGTTACTTTTACATGTCAGCCGGATTATTTCCTGCACGGTGATCAGCAAAGGCACTGCATCAATGGAACGTGGAGTCCAGGCTGGTGGCCTTGGTGTAGATGTAAGTTGTATCAGTTTATATTTTTATTTAAGATAATTGAATAATTTTTATTCAAAATTAAAAAATTGCTTATTTGAAGTGTTTGTATTTTTTCTAATTTAGGGCGTGACGAAGAACATGCACTGAAATGGTTCACTGGAATAATCGTGTCATTGCTGATTGTTGCTGTTTTGGTTGCTATATTCTGCTATTGCAACAGCATGAAGAAAGAAAAATTGAAAAGACGAGGAAGACAGTACGCCATCGGCAGGTGAGTAATTATATATTGTTATCCATTTGAACGCCTGTTGCAGTGTTTTGTAATTATACATACGTATATATATATATATATATATATATATATATATATGCACTTAACAGAAGTAACATGCTAGCATACTTTCTTTTGACACTAACGTTAAATTGTTAAATAGAATATGCTTGTATTGTTATTGATGTTTTTTCGTTTATCAAGTTAAGTTGAATTTTTGAGAACAAAATAACCGCAACAGAAATACGAATTCCCCAGTTTAAAGTGATTTTTCCCTTGTCCATTCGACTGGAAGCTTCCCCTGAAGATGCCGGTGTCGAGTTGGCTCTATGAAGTGGGATCGGTTTATTTTTAGGGAGATTCCGCTAATGAACATGTCAGCGGGAAAAGTTTGGCACTGGCCAACGAGACCGCTTGACCGTCACGAAGCCAGTTGTTAGGTATTTGATGAAATTATTTTGCGTAGACAAGGGAACTATTGTAGTTAGTGATTTGCTTTTTGCAGCTTGTTGTTCTATTCTACTTGGGCATCATAGCAGATGATCTGATATCTATTTTCGATCAAAGGCATTTTTCTTTTTCATTTACGGTGGCGATTCTTCTCCTCCACTTGCTTTTTATTCACTTTTATTGCTATGCTTTTATCGTTTTTGAGAAGTAGCAAATTGAGAGTCAGTCGATTTTTGCACGTCTTGTTGTTCTATACAATCTTGTTTTCTTACCAAGAAGTTGCCTCCTCAATCGTACGGCAAATTTGCTTACGCTATTTACCATTCATTCTTCACGTCTGAACGTACATATGCTATTCTGACATCAAATATTAAACCCTGCTTCTAGTAATTCTGATACAAGCCATTTTATTTGACGATTTTTCTATTTACATTGACATTGACTTGTTTTCAACTAACCAACTTGCTAACCTAATCAAATGCATCATTTTTGCACCAAGATTTATTTATTTCGATACTCACTAAACAATCTATTATTATTATTATTATTATTATTACAGTGATTCTTAAATTAAAATATTTAAATTACTTTTTTTAAATTTGAAAACAATTATGATGTTCATTTTTCATTTTAAAATGCACTCAACTGTGGCATGTTTTTCTTTACTTCACTTCTGCAAATTCGATGCATGCTTTTGTTGAATGTTTTGGAGTTGGATTTTGATGAATGTGAAAATTTATTTTATTCTATTTTATTTTCTTCACAGCTTTGGACCTAGAACAATGAAACCTGCGGATCCGAGTTTGCAGAAAACAGCTCCCACTCAACCGTATCCTCCTAGTGAATTAGATGCAGCCAAAGGCGTCGGCGGTTTGAACGGTCGCATGAACCTGCCAACCGGAGCCAGATTTTCCGAAACAACCGCTTAAAATATTGTTCCTCTGATTTATGCAAAACATTTTTATTTTGTTTTCAATTCTGCTGGAAAAAACACATTTTCCAACAAAAAGGGATAAACCCTTCATCATTTTTTCAACGTTGTTGAATTGCAGCAATTCTGTATAATCTAGAATAACTCGCTCATCTGTTGTTTCAACTTCTTCTCTCCCGTTCAAGTGTGTTTATGGCAGATTGTTCGTTCACATTTGCTTGTCTTCTTCAATTTTATTCTGTTTTCCACTGCGACCAATTATTTATTATTCTTTCTCTTTTCCAAATCTTACTCTTGCGTTTTTATCACTTACTTACGTCGCAATCACTAGCGCCTACTAAACTGCCTGTGGTCACTTTTCTCATGAAGACTACCGAATATATGAGGTTGTGATCGTTTTCGCAGTGCCGTATCAAATGCGCAGCAGGCAAAAGAATTTGGCTTTTCTTTTTCAAACTTGTATGCGATGACTTTTAACTGTTTCTTTTCTTTTTCGTGAAAAATTGTTTTCACACTTGCATTTTTTTTTGTACGTTTTCATTCATTCAAGTCATGTTTTGGATCAGTTGCCGCGTTTACAGCGGTGACATTTGTTCTAAAGTGCTACTACATTTTATTACTCATTTTTGTTAAACACGGTGACACGATATACATATACACACACATATATATATATATATATACATAGAAGGGAAACGTGAAATGAAATAACCGACTGTACGTATTATGAAAATAATAAATTCAATCAATTCAATTTATTCGAGATGTGTGCAATCAATCTGAACTTGAAAATCTCTTTTTATTTATTTATCATACTTGTTATTACTGGATTACTGTAAGATTTTGAATTTATGTAATTTCTTCTACTTTACAGTGATTGTAAAGGAATTTTCCATTTTAAATTTCTATTAGCAATAATAAATAAATAAAAATATAATAATAAACTCTTGTAAATTAAAATTGTCAGCCAAAAATAACTGCTTAAACATTTTTCAACACTGCACGCAGCCGACTTTTCGCGACGATGAGTTGAAGAAAATAAAATGGCTAATTTCTCAATTTTTTTTGTAAAGCATAATCAATTGTACAATTATCAACTTTAAGTATATTGATTGGTCTTCTTTCTTCTGGTAATAAGTGAAGCTGAAATTTCCTGATAATGATCGATGGGATTCAGTTATGTGAATTTGAAAAATTAAATAGATTTAGAAAATTTATCAATTTGAAATAATTAATTTAGCAAATAGTAATCCATATACACACTGAAAAGTAACGAATTTTCCTAATTAAATTGCTTTTGTACTTTATGCAAATTTTCAAAGTGTAACAATTTTGAATATCAATGAAGTGCAGGTAGGTAGTTTGGAAACTGTTACTGTTGAAATTTGTCGGTCAATTGGCATGAAGTTTGTTGGCGCGTGCAGACATGGATACTGTAAGGCGGTGATTGTTTTCAACTTCACCCAACTGACGTCTTCGTTGTGCTTTTGAGTTGTTTTTTTGTTTCTATTAACAGCATTGTATCGTGAAACAATGATTCTGGAAATGGGAAGTTTTTATGGAAAAACTGTTTCATCATTTTAGAAAACTAAACGTTGAACAGCGAGTGACTGATGTAAGCACTTTTAAACTTATTTGCAATGTTTTTTTTATTATTTGGTCAAAGTTTACCGTCTAGTTATCTCTCTTAACGTTTCAAACAAAAGCCAATTACTATTATTATTATTATTATATACACGTACATGTTTTGTTTGAAAAATGCTTTAGATTTTTGCTACTCGAACATGAAATGAAGTGAATTGAAAAAGTATTTTCACATATTACTATTTTAGTCTGAACGGCTGGCTGAAAGTTCTGAATTATATATAATTAATGTCAGCATCACTGATTACATATTATGATAACGTGAAGGAAATGTTCAACAGAATAATAATAAAGATGATGATGAAGCAGAAGAAGAACGCTTGATAATAAAAGTTGGGAATGATTTACAAATATTAAAATAATTTTGACAAAGTTTGAAAATTACATATAAGCAGCTTTTCGCAGACAGTACTGCGACGAAAGAACACACAATCAACGTGCTGTCTTGTCCCGTAAAGAAGAGATTATTATTATTATTCAATGCAAATTTTTGATTTACGGAATATGAGACTGGTGGTCGTTCGACTGACGCGCTGTGCTGAGCAGTGCGGTCCGGCTAAGCAGCAGTTCGACTTTATCTCCGCAAGCGGCCAACAACGGCGCCACGAGCAAACAGTCCACATCTTGAACACTGATATCATTTACCTGAAAATAAAGAAAAAAGATAATGAATGGAGGATGATTTGAATTTCGTTTCGAAAAATTTGTACTTTGAGAATCCGGTCGTAAGGGAAAATGTTGCGCGATTTATCCGCCGGTCCGTTTGGTCGGATGTCCCGAACGAAGATGCCCCTTTCTTCCACACCGTCGGATATAGAAAAACCGAAATCGTTGTGCACTTGATCCTTGCGCAGAACCAGTCGATGCAACCGAACGGCCGTGGGCGTGGCACTGTCGTCAGTCGTGCTGCCACTACCGGCGTTGGTGCTCAATTTCTCCGCCTGCGGTACGTGGACTGTCAAGACAGTGTTGACGGCAGTCGTCGTATTTCGCTGCTGCGAACTTGCGTCGCTTTCGTCGACGAATGGTATCTGCTCGTAGACAGTAGCAGCAGCAGCAGCAGCAGCAGCGTTCAAGTCGGTACATTTTGGAGATGCGGTTCTGCTGACCGGCGTAGAACCAGGCACGTAGTTCACTCGAAGCAGACCATCCGGATGACGGCTTGGATTTCCACTTTGCAAGGCGATTTTCGACGGACTGCAAGTCTGCGGTCGTCTGAGGATCGTCTTTTGACAATTCGTTGTGGGCGGTGAGGATACTTTCGGCATGGGCGGTGGCACCAGCTGCGGTACACAGTTGCTCACGCACGGTACGGCACCGGCTAGGATTGTCTCTTCCAATTTCACCAGCGTTTCTGGCTCACCGATGGATTCCAAAGCTTCGAGCACTTTGCACCATTCAATCGTCAATTCGTCAATATTGTTGTTGTTCAACTGTGCACATTCTTTCAGTTTCATCGAATCGCGTAAACCGTCAACTGAAGACAATCAATTGCTTATTTATTACAAAATTAAAACTTCGTCTGTTACCGTCGTGCGAATTTTCCGCCCCGGCAATTGACAGACTGGATGATTTTGACCGTTTCGTTGCGGTCAAATGTGGAAGGCTTTCGACAATGGGACAATCTTCGAGTGATTCCACCGCACTGTCTACACTTTGAACCGGCGTGCAGAGCTTTTTGTTTGGCATCTGTTTGCAAACAAAAAAAATATTTAAATTTTGAATTTCTACTCAAAATCCAAAAAACAAGCACAGTGTTTTTATTACTTGCTGATAAATGCAATCTCTGAGATTGCGGTCCAGTTGCTGCTGATAAGCGTTCGACTGATTCAGACGAGCACGATCTTGAGGAGATCGACCAATTTTCAAAGTCAACAGTTCCGGCGCTTCTTGAAGCAGACGGGCAACTTCTTGTATTGGAAGTCGATCCAGAGGCCGACCGTTGATTGCTAACAAACGATCGCCCACATGTATGGCACCGGTTCTGCAAGATCAGGCCAATGAGACAAAATGAAGACATGCAAACAAACAGCCAAGCTGACAAGTGAAATTATCCCAACGACAACAAGCTTTTTTCTGCGCTGACTTACTTTTCAGCAAGACCTCCGGCTACTAGCTGGGTGATTAGTACATGATTCAAGTGTTCATCACCGGCGGACACGGCAATTCCCAGTGGACATCCTCGACGGTTGATTTCGATCGAATACACAATCATGTGCGCACCTCCACAATCCACTCGTTCACAAGAACAGCAGTATTTTTTTATGCGCAATTTTACAACATCCGATGAACGATCAAGCAGGCGATTCGCCTCTTCAACTGTGCACGAATCGAGTGGAATGTTGTCAATGGCCAGAATTTGATCGCCCGGTTGAATTGTACCACATCTGTACAATAATTGCCACTGTTAATTAACACTTGCATGCACGTTTTAACGGCATTTATTTGAATATGATAATTTTTTATTTACCTGTAGGCGACGCTGCCGATTTCCACTTCAGCCACGATCACTGGTTCACCTTTTTCGTTGCCGCATGCCGGTCGAATGAGCAGACCGAGATTTTGAGTCCGTCTCGCCAACTTTACAGTGAATATACCACAATTTTGCAAAACGGATTCTATGACGTCAAATTCGACAGTTAGCGTCAGTGGACTGGTCATGTGTTTGACAAATTGGTTCGCCTGTTCGGCGCTTCCCAATTCTGTGCACCAGTCGTTCAAAGCGAGCACTCGATCACCGATTTGCAACACGCCACATCTGAACAAAGAAGTAAATTTTATATAATTCATTCATACCCTGGCTGTTAGTAGTAGTAGTAGTAGTTAATTATTTTAGCGGTTCTCTTTTCATTTCTCATTGCAATTCATTTTATTACTTTTCCGCAGGACTGCCTTTTTCAATGTAAGAAATGATCAAAGGCGGGTTTTCACATTCGGACATCACATGACAGCGGTGGAAGATGAGACCATAGCCTCCACGGTAGCTGCAGTTCAGCACAACTTCCATCACTTCACTTCGGCATATTTGCCCGTGAGGTAAGCCACTGATTGATGTCGCTAGCGAGCCTAAACAAAACAACACATACGCGATTATCCTTTCGTATTCTTCTTCAACAACACATGCTTTATATATTAGAGGATGCTTTCGTCTTTTACTTTTATTTATTCACATAATATACTCTGATTTGTGCCGCAAAAAGTAGGAATTTGAATAAGTGCTTAAACTTACTAACAGAAGCGACGCCAGCGACAGCAGTCAATTGAAAGCATACTTTAAGCATTGATAAGAAAAGTAGGATATGTTGTCATTTTTTAATTTCTTCCTTTCTTCTCTCTCTCCCTTTCTCGTCTTATCTATTTATGTACATATTTATCTTCGGATATGTTTTTAATTTTCTTTCCTCATATACTGAAAATAGAGAAGGGTGCAATATCAACGCAAAAGAGACACAGAACCGAACACTTTCTAGTGGGGTAGGAGGGGGAATGGGGACGGTGGTGGTGGTGGTGGAGGAGTAGGAGGAGGAGGAGGAGGAGGAGGAGGTGTAGGAGGAAGGAAAGAGAAGAAGAAGAAGAAGAAGACGAAGAAGAAGAAAAATAAGAAAGAGAGAGAGAGTGTGAGCAAGTGCTTTTTCGCTTAAGCGCGGCGTGTATGGGCTACCTTTTCTTAGCGCAGCTTCCTGAGCTGTTTCATTGATGGCGGCGGCGCGTGAACGTGAAATGTAATCTGTGTAAAGTGAAAATGAACAACGCACATCGTGCAACTTCATGTGCAGCAACATTTCATCGCCTGCCAGGCGAAATTTCGAGCGTTTTGTCATCGCAGATCACCTGCAGCTTGCATTTCTAGCTTGCCAATTTAGCATTAATAACTTGTCTGCCGCCAAGTTCAACGTCGACCGACAATGCGATCAAATGATTATCATAAACAAAATGCGTGTCTTTACCTGGTGATGCTGAGCAGGAACCGATTCCAGAGTCGGGTGCAGTTTTTGGTGTTTGCTTTTCTTTCACAATTTCCGTGTATCCGTTCGAAGTGCGCGGTAAAGTGGAAGAATTGATGATGGTCGTTGTCTGTCGAGAGCTGAATTTCGACGATGCTAAAAATTTAACATTCACTTCATTTCATTTATTAATAATTTGGTGAAATAATAATAACAGGCGAATGCTCGTTGAAAACTTGTCCCCCTTACACGCAATATTAGCACTACTACTAGTAGCAGTAGCAGTAGTAGTAGTGGTAGTAGTAGTAGTAGTAGTAGCAGTAGTAGAAGCAGGCTTGACCAAGTCGGCACTTAACGTTTTGCGATTGCTTAGTTTCGCTTCTGTGGCAGCGTCGGTTGGCCAACATGGTTGAATTTCAACTGTCACCTTGGATCTAATGGAACCTTTCAATAGTTGCTTCACCTCAGCCGGTGTGGACAATTGCAACGACACGCCATCAACGGATAACAGTTCATCACCGATAGAAAATGCGCCACATCTTCAACAACAACAACAACAACAATAATAATAATAATAGAAATAATTGATTAATTTCAATATCAACCCTGATAATATGGAAAATGAATATGCGTGTCCGCATTACCTGTCCGCAATGCTAGCCGGAACAATACCAACGATTCGGAATATTCTTTTAGAAACATAGCCAGTATCGCCGATCAATTGCAAGCGGACTCCTAAATCGCATCCAGGTGGTTTGTCGATTTCTAATAGAATCGGGCGAGCAGTATTTTTTATTGAATCTGCAAATCAACAATAATAATCTTCACATTCAGTGGTGTTCATCAAAGTTTACCGATTATCAGAACATCATATTCAACAGACAAGCGTACAGTACCAGTACTTTTGCTCAGCAGGTCTGTTATTCGTGCAAGGCTTTGCTGTCTAAGATCAATACCATTGATGGCTAATATTCTGTCACCGATTCTTAATCGTCCTTCTCTGAATTAAAAAACAAACAAACAAACAACAAAATTCTACAAATTTCAGTTTTATATCATTGATGTTCAAAATTTTTTACCTATTCACTGGACCACCTGAACGTATGTGAACGACAGTTACAGGATGAGCAATTCCGTCAGTGCGACCGCCGCGTACAACAAAGCCAATGCTGCGTTCCTCTTTCTCCAATTTCAGCTCAAACGTTTTAGCAATGCAAGTTCGAGACGGTATGAATGCTAAACACGCAAATGATATATACTAACAGTACAAGTGCAGTAATAATACAAGATAAACAGATGAATGAAAAATCTCAACCTACACAAATCGTTTAAATTATATGCTGTCAGCAACGATATATGCTGGCCAGCATTTTTCAGCAAGTTCAATATTTCATTGTACGTCAGTGTTTCCACTCGAATACCATTCACTTCGAGTAGATGATCACCAACCAGGATACTGTCACTTCTGAAAATTTCCAGCTGTATTATAGCTGAACATGTATGCATAACAAAACGACATCGAATATGTTTTTTTTTTAATTTTTCGACTAACAGAATTGGAAATGTGCCAAATACATGAAGAGCAAAGCAATACATTGCTACATAACTTTTATGGAAATGAAATGCATAGTTTTTACCTGTCAGCGATGCTTCCAGCTCGAACACAAGAAATAAACGGCTTGTATCCTTTGTCAGCACCACCAGATATACCAATGCCCCAACTACTGTCACTTTCGCGATACAATTCCACCGAAACGGTCGCTTTGCTTTCTTCTGAAAACATGTTTATCTTCATCGCTGTTGGCAACAACTATCTTTATTGTCGAATTTTCAGTGTTTTAAAATTAAGTCTGTCAGAAAGCCGATGGCAAGGACAATTGGCAACAGACGGCCTTTATTAGCCGCCAAGTTGGCGGAACAATGGAACAGCCTGAGGCTGGGCCAAGCGAGCCGACCAATTATGGCACCATTTACTACCCCTTGCTTGAATGAATAATCGAATTACGCATGCATATTGTATACGTTTCGAGGCCCGAGTACTGACGGGCTTTGACGCTTCCCTTGATTACTTTCATTTTTGTTTTCTATAGTGTTTAAAAATTGATTTTTGTTAAACTTTCAAGCTAGCTTTTTCAAGCTGCGCACTGACTGTGACTGAGAAGTGGGAACACGGAAGGACGAGCAAAGGGTTTTCGTATAATACATATATATATATATATATATATATATATATATGCAGTGCTTACCTGGAATGTCTTTTTGATAAAAGCGATTCGTGCTCACTCGATAAACGGTGTCTGAAATAAACGATTTTTAATATAAATACAACAACAACAACTACTACTACTACTACTACAACCACTACTACTACTACTGCTACTACTACTACTGTTAGTACAAAATCAGTGCTTTCTTTACTTGGTCTAGTGGCCATTTAGCTGGTTAACAAGTTATGTTTGTCATCAAAACCAAACTTCTTGCTCTTTAGCAAACTTTGAAAGAGATATCTACCTCCAGTGAATGTATATCGATAAATAATGTAGTTACGGTTTCAATTCAAACTCTGAAATGCTCAGCACGATCATTATTTACTTCTATTTGGTTTTGATGAAAGAATTCTTTTCTTTTCATTTTTTATTCAATGTAGTAGTGGTCCCCTGTCCATATTATTTACCAACTGAAGTACTAACAAAAGGTAACGGAATGATCATGAACATTTATGTTGGCTAAAGCTTAAATTTCTCTCAACAAGTTAATTGTTTTTAAACAGTGGAAATTAATTCGTTTTCACTAATTCGAGCACGGCAGTGGGGAAGAATAAATAATGTTCTGTAATTTGTGAACAGTTGCTCTGAAACGTGAAAATTTTTCAAATAACGCAACAGCCGAGCAATAATAGACAAAATATGCAAAGTAGAAAACAACGAACGATGCTTGGAATCAATAATGAGAAAATGATTGGATAGATGCTAGCTAGCGAATTTGTCAGCCAGGGAACACAAGCAACATGGTAGGTAAAAAGATAAAAGCAAAATAAAAGAAAAGAGGCGACACATGCATGATTTGAAAAATGCAATGATGCAGGACGAATTGTGAAAGGGTTGTCATGACTGGAAAAGTTTAAACATAAAATAATATATATTGTGTGTGCGTGTGTGTGTGTGTGTCAACACACGCGGTATGTAATTCTGGGCAGTGGCGTCCGGCCTTGTGACCTCAGCGGTCAAGAAAAGAACGTTGTATTGTTCATTTTTGCATTGTGTTGACGAACGGCGTCGTTTCGCTTGTCAGTTGGTGTCCTTCGACCGGTTGTAGTTGAACAGTCCACATGAACAGTAAGCGAAAAGCATGTGCGATGTGCACAAGTTGGACACTTTCCAGCTAAAGAGCCGACATCACACATCTGCTGATTTTTCTTCATTGGATGCGGACTTTTATTTATTTTTCTTTGTTTTATTCATCATCTTTTTCACATTTGGTTGCTTACAGCTAACCACCATTGGCAATGGCAGCAGAGCTGATTTTTCAAGCTCGACCGGAAGAAAAAGTATTTTTTGAGTGGGTGACACGTGTCGCTCGCCAGTGGACACAATTATCTCGGTCGGTCGGTGGGACAAGTGGTCACCGTGTTTGCTGTAGACCGTCGATGGCAACCGGAAAAGCTGTTCAACGCTGCCGCTATCAACGGAGGAGGGGAAGGCAGAGGGTTTTGCCGGATACGACAACAGTGCAGATATTTTATTGCATACCCAAGCGATCACTTTACTGAGGAAATTGGCATCGTAAATTTGAACATTAACCTGCACGTTGTTAGCACGGCTATCGAAAGAGAAAATTACACCCCTAACACAGAAAGAGAGAATAAATGAAATATGCGAACACGAACAGAGAAAGGAGAGGTGAAAAAATCCAAAAAGCAAGGAGAAATGAAAATGAGAAAAAAAATTTTTTTTCTCCCTCCCCCCCCCCTTCACTCACTTCGTTGTCCAAGTGGATGAGTGAGGATGTCAGCTTTTAAACATGTAATACAGACGTTGCTTTTAAGATGCTAGAAATGAAATTTGAAAACAAATCCCAACTCTTTCAACTGTAAACATCGAATTCAGTATCAGAAAACAGATTAATGATGTGTGCATGTGTGGCAAAAACTTAAATTTGCAAACGATATTTTTCACCGCCAAATGGGTTGTTTAATTTGTGTTTAAACAAAGCGAGCAAAGCAGCTGATGGTGAGATTTGTATCAACAGGCTTATCTGACAGCTAAATCTTTTATAAGTGTTATTTTTCGAGATGACTTTATTTTGATCAGGAAAAATAAACCATAAAGATAAATTAAATGGCAGCTTATAACGAAAACTAGCGACCAGTTGCTGAATAAACAGGATAACACAGCATTGGTGTTATTTTACGTTCAGCGATTAATCGCAAAGTTGCTTGTTGTTCATCTTGAAAATGTATCTATTCTGTCTGTGTGTTGGAAGTTAAAGGCAACAAATGAGAAAATTAAGAAAGAAAAACAACCCTTTTCTTGAAATTAGCTCAAATGAATTTTGCTCATTTAGTATAATTTATCATTCGGTAGGTAAATAATAGTTTTTGAAATTGCTGCGCACTTGATGCGTTGGCAATTTGTCGGAAACGTTGAGTAAAGCTGCTTGCTCGGCAGAAGGTTTGCAGATGTATTTGAATAAACACAAACTGGTAGAATGAAAAATGAACATTGAAAGTTGTGTGCTTTTTTGTTTTATTGATTTTCTTCCGATTGCAAGCCATGTTTTTAAAAATCCATCATTACCTTAGGTTAGCTTTTCGTTTCTGTTCAACTTCTTTTGCAAGAATGAATGTTTGTCTGTTTCTCTGCTAATTGACAATTAGCAATTGGTCTCGATATATCGGTGAAACTTAAGACGTCATTTCCTCAGAGTTTGGTGTGAACCTCTGAGGACTTCAGGACGAATGAAACATCTCTGAACGAATCTTGGAACAAAAATCTTTCTAGTTATTTTCTCTTTTTTTACTGTCGAATGAGCAACAGCAGTAGCTGATCCGTGAACACTGCGTGAACGCTAGGCTGAAATCTGACTAGACCCATAGTGGACGTCGTCTCCATCAGCGGGCGGCTATTGAAAATATACTCCACAGTTTTACAGATACAGAAACGGTACAGATCTTGACAGTCGTGTTGTCCACTTCATCGTAGAAAAGACAGTTCTTCCCCTTTGAACATTATATGTCGAATATGACAGTAGATTTGGTGAAAGCCAAATGGCATTCGGCGGGGGCTTTCTGCATTTTGTTTTTGAGGGAAATTCAAAAATATGATATGCAGCTGCCATCTCCCGCGTTCTGCTTTTCCGAAGCGTTTGCCGAGCAATTGTCACCTACTGTAGCAAGCTTTGTGGCTGACACAAGCGCGGCAAGCGGTCGATGGCGTTGACCACCTGCGCTTGGCTTGTCATCTGCGACGCCTGTTAAAGCTCAAGCTGGAGACATTGGATAAAGCAAAGCATTGGTGATGTTAGAAAAAATGGAAAAAGCAAAAAAAACCATAAGGCGCCTGTCGACCTTAACTGAATTTGAAGCTGCGGTCAGTAGTTTCGGCAAAAGCTTTTTTTTTCTTCTGAATTGGAAAGAGAACGGAAAAATGAGAATAAGAAGAAGAAGAAGTATCACTGCCTCATTTATAAGTAACACTTCTGAATTGACTCTGCTTAAGAGTTGAGATGTTCAACGTTTGTCATACTTTTACAGAAAATGAGAATTTTTTCAGCGTCGGTTTATCAAGTCTATCAAGTCAAATATATATACAAATATAAGTGGACAAACAGAGCGCCTAATGCAGACTGTCTACAAGCATTTCGGCGCTTTTTCTAATCGGGTTGACCCTGACTGCAATAGCGGTCAGGTTTTTTTGCAAAGTTTGCTAATATAAAACACAAACAAACAGTTCAAGCATTCTAAATGAGAAGAGCATGGAATGCGAACTTTTTTAAATATACCTTCGGTTAGAGAGTAACGACTTGAGATTGGCGGTAATGCACGTATGTGAAGTGGGCTTGGCCGGGTACATGTCGAAGTGAAAACTGCTGGCCTATAGCGCAGCTCATCCAAAGAAAGCCACTTAGCCAGGTTGTCTCGGTGTTTTGTAAACGTGTGAACACTGACTACTTGCACTGGAACATTCAGATGTGTTTGTTATTTGTATCTATTGCACCACTTATCTGTCCGTGTATCTATCCATCTATCTCTCGCTCTTTCATTCTTTCACTCTTGGAAACATTCATTCACTATATGCTTTTTGGCAGGAGAGGGGGGAGAGAGAGAAAGAAAGAAAGAAAGAAAACATCCCTCCTCGTCGACTGACGATAATGATTAATTAACCGTCAAAGTGAAAATGTTTGTGGTCGGATGGATTGGCACAAGTAGAGCTCATGGCTAGGAAAAATTGTTTTCTCACGCAATACGTCACGCTCGCTGTTCAGCGTTTTGCAATAGCAATCGGTTGGTAAATTTTTATATGTTGCGCGCGTATTGAAATGAGCTTTGGAAAAATCTATCCGGTAAAATTTTCCACCATATTTTTCCGAAATACAGAACAAGAAATACAAATTTACAAAATCAGAGGCTAAAAAATGAGAAAGAAACCGTCTCCTCAGAAATGTCATATGACGTCACATATGTCAACTGATTCAATGTTGAATGTTAAATGAAAAACAGTCAAAATTGTAGATGTATAGCTTACCGGATTTGGTCAACGATTTGGATGATTTCTTCTTCCGCTTCGCTGCGCAGAACATTTTGGCAAACAGATCCAATGGGTCAGGTTATTATTACTGTTGGATAAAGTAGATGGAGGCAGGGTTGAACAGTTGGATTCGCACAGTAAGCGTACCTGAAATTCTGTCCGCTTACAAAAAATAGCAATGTTTTACACGCACATGGGCGCCGCAGTGTAGAGCAAATAAGCGACTGACTGCAGTGACGTTTGCGCAACGCGATTCTCGCGACCTGAGGGTCGAATTTTGGGACCGACCAATGACCACTGCCGGCTAGAGGTCGATCGGCTACTGGTCAACTGGCGCTGGAAGAGAAAAGTGAACTCGAACAAGGCTAGCGCGCTAGGAAAAAGTCGGCCGGCCCACCGACCGGCCGGACGCTGCTTGACTGACCAATGACCGGAAAAGGTTGGCGTGAAGAAGCGCGAAAAATTCAAAAAAGTTGCTCACTCTGGCCAGCTGGACACACGCTCTCATTTTTGACAACGAATGTCGAAGTCAACTTCACATATGATGCATATACGTCTGTTTCACTTCAACTACATATATATATATATACATGCATGTATAAGAACAATTGCACGAGTCGTTGAACAATAAAAACCGAATGGGACACTTATGACTGCCCGTCTGCTAGCTTGCTGAGCTAGCCAACGAATTGGCATCTGCTTTCGACCGTAACAAATCGGGATGATTGATTATTAAACGCAAAGATTGAAAAGCAGCTTTGAAGTGGCCGTGAAAACGTGAAATTGATTCAAAGATTGCAATGGACCCATTTTTGCTTTTTCGAATCTTCATGGGCATCGGTGGTCCTTGGTGAAATTCTCTTGACGGGATTGGCTCTCCACATAACTAGGCTAAATTGTTACTGAATTTGGCGCGAAAAATAAGCATATGCCAAGCAGCTGTGACTCACTCTGACCGGACGGACGATGAACACATGGCGGGATGTTGTTTTATGTTTGGAACTATAGACACATGTTTTGCGCGATGAAAATTTCAACTATACAACAGGGTCAACGGAGAATGCTTTTTTCTTTTTCGTTTCATTGCTGCTTTCATTTCAAAAAAGTCATCGCTACTTATTTCTTTTACTTTGTTGCAACACAATTTTTTATAAATACTTTTTTTTTCAGAATTATCATCTCTTTTGAATGTAAATTCTTCTTCTTTTTCTTCAACTTCAATTAAATTTTTCTATTAAGCATTGCCGTTGATGAATAATAGTATTGTTTTTTAAGTGCTGTTTATTTAAATTGAAATGCGCGACGTGAATTGTAAGCCGCTTGTTTGTTATTCGTATTCGCGCTTTACAGATGAAAAACGCCGCCTTCGAATGACATAACAAAATATTGTCGTTGAATGCAAATAATACAAACAAAGCCAAAGCACACGCACAAACAGCACAAATAAGCGTGGTGCACAATTTTCTCAAAATAACAACCATCTGTTCAACAGCCACTTCGACATTTTCTGTGTATTCTTTACAAGACAAGCAAGCAACTCGACTTTAGGAACAAATATCATCACGCTTTGATGACGATGCATGAATAATAAATAAGTGCAAATAAGTGTTGAATTTGTTGTCTTCGGCATCGTTGTGGTCATAAAAGTCAAAGGAAGTTTGCTAGTTTACTAGCCCAGGTCATTGTAGTACGTTAGCTGGGTTCTGATATGACTGAGGGAACAAGGACACGGATGTTTGGAAAAGAAGGACAAAAAGGGGCGAAATACTTATTCGGCTCTACTTTTCTTCCACTGTAAATATAGAATAACATTTCTAGACAAATGCTATATTTGGAGTTTGATCTTTGCCGAAATCAACAAATGCAATACACCATTGCGCAGTTGACTGATGATATAAGCGAACCTCAGCCACGCCCTGTTTTCCCAATATCCGTATCCGTTTACTGGTTGCCATTCTTTCCCAAGTGATTTCTTCAACTCTTCCAGATATCTTGCTCCACATCCGTGCATCTCATCGTGCAAGAAGCAACAACACTGCTCTCCACGAAAAACCGCAACCACGAAACGTAACCCCGAAAAACCTTACAACAGCTCCCCTTTCACAACAAAAATCTTCGCTTTTTTAAATTACGTTACATTACATTATGCATTCAACAAGGTAAACAACAATTGTTGTTCATTTCTTTTTTCCAGTGTGTTAGCTCTTACTTGCGACCGCTTGTTGCCGCGACTAGCGTTGTGCGTTTTGAACATTAATTTGATTTGATTACATCCGCATCTGGCTTAAATTACTCATCCATCGTTCATATATTCATTGGTCGCTCAACTGATATTATCAAAAAATCACTATGACAATATGCTTTCTTAAAAGAGTGAGTCGGCTTTTGTCGGTCCGCTTCACGCACACATTGATCTGTGCACACTGTTATAGCGGCGGTAAAATTTGGGGTCGTTTCATTTTGAAAATTTGACTGATTGAAAGCAACTTAAAAATGCAATTTTAACTTCAACTGCAAGGTGTAATGTTCTGTTGAACTTATTTTTCTACTTTTATTTTTAATTTCTTTTTTTCTTCTTCACAAAGCAACGCTCGAGAGTAGTAATAGGTTTTTATGATAAATTTTACTGCCAGTTCAATGACCGTAACTATTTTGCGGCAATTGTTGAAGGACATTTCAAGAAAAAACATTCTGAACCATATTATTTCAAAGAAAGATTGGAAATGTAATAAAATACTGCTTTTTTTCGCTTTATATATATATATATATATATGGGCATTTTAATGGATAGCATTGAAAGCATGGATGTATTATTGTAGTTTTGTAATTTTTTAGTGGGTTTTCACATTTGAACAGCTTAATACAACCAACGAAAGCAGTGTTGGTGAACAGTGCGCTTTCCAGTACTATTTTCTGATCAGAATATAATAAAATGGCTAATTGTTCAATTGGGCGAAAGTGAAAGGAGGAAACGGAGTAGGAGGCAACGCATGCAAGACTGGGCTAATTGAAGCGATTTAGCATACAAATAATTTGCACGAATTGCTTGTTCAAAGAGATTGTTCAACGACGAGTAGCACGCCCAGGGAAAAATCTCATAATTGAAGTAGAAAATTAATGGCATTTATTATCACATTCATTAGTTATTTATAGCATTTATAGATGTAATTCAACTCTTATTTCAATCGAAAATTTTACATACTCCACATTGAATGCAAACAACTTTCACGTTTGCAATTTAATAAATTTTTTCTATCTTGTACTATGTATGATAAAAGATTTGTCAGAAACGGTTTGTGTGCAATTTTTGTTAATGCTTTATTTGCAGTTGGCTTTTTCAGTCATTTTGTAATACTTGGATTAGATTTATATTTTGAAGCTTATTCTCAATTGTCATCATTATCGATGACACAAAAAAGAATACTGGTAATAATTAAACAAAGAGGGGGGATTTTTCAGATCTCATTTTCACATTTCAAATCGACAAAACCTAAGCCCGTTGATAGATCATCTTCGATTTATTATTATTCGTCCGTAAGAAAAACGATTTGATCAATTAGCAATAATGCAAAGCTGCATAAAGCCGAAGTTGCAGTATGTAGCATTCATTTTCGAACCGCGTTTAGTGCTCTATTTAGAGGCAGCTTTTTCATTTCAAGCAGGTGCCGCGGTTGTTCCGTCGCAATAGATACAAACAGCCCACCTGCTGGAAACAGACGTGCGGTCTCACAAGAAAGAAGAAAGGCGCACGTGCTTTGCGAGGTTGGAGTGGGCTAGCCTGTTGTCAAATTGCTTTTGTATATATATATATATATATGTATTTTTATTTATTTACTAAAATCGAGATATTAAATTGATGATTGACAGCATATTTTTCTGCTTGATTGAATTATTGTTTGCTATATTATGGATTGTTAATCGTATGCTAGATGGTGGGATAGAATGGTAGAGGAAGAAGACAACAAAAAAGAAAGAATCCGCGGGAAAATTAACGCCTGAAAACGTGCGCGTATTGAACATGCGAAAGAGGTGCGAATAATAAAAGAAAAAATCAATCTCACCGATTATATGCAACGTTTTTATCAATTAACGGCTTTTGCTTTGACGATGAGAATAGCAGATAATAATACGAATAACAAGAATAATGATAATAATAATCACAGCAACAACAACAACAACAACAATAATAATAATAATGGGGGGGGGGGGGGAGGGACAACAATGCAGCTTGCGATTGTCGACCTTGGCTATGAATGTTAGTGGTGTTGTAGTGGATGATTTTGAAGTGTTATATTTTGAGAACGGGAAAAAAGATTAGCAAAACAATATCAAACAGCTAGCACATTTGCTTTGCCGAGCTGATCAGTAGGTAGTGAGCAGTTGATGATCACTAAGCTCGTAGTGTGATGGTTAACACCAGTTTATCCGGCAGAGTCTGTGCAACTGTTGATGCGTCGTTTTTTTCAGATTAGTGTAATCTGTTTGTTTGCATTGGGGATGTTTTACGAACAGCAACAGTTGCACTTAATACGTTGGACCAAAAGTTGACCAACAACGGTTTTCAGTTCGCTATGCTTGCCACGCGATTTTTTTTGTTGGCTAGTCTGCTACAGCTGTTAAGCTGTTGAAAATACGACTTAAAAACACGGCATCTATCAATTTGAATATGTTATAGCTGACGATCGAAGTCCGTGTTCAGAATACGAAAGGGCAAGCAGCAGCAGCAGCAACAGCAACAACAACAAAAAAATCAGGACGACAGACATGCGAGATTCTATTGAACACAATGTAATGGAATTCGACCCCATTCCGGCCAGACTTTGTCACTTGGCAACTTGTTGCATTTATTGAATCAAATCGATCTCGGCTGGATGTCGGTTAGGTAGCATCCAGTTGGGTAATCTACACGGACCTCAAAAAAGTTAACCCATGTGAAAATTGTCAGAAAGGACAAATTTTTCACCCCAACGGTGTATTTATTAAGCTTGGTGGACACGACGCTTCGAGAGAATATGCATTCACGGTCTGCTGCTTTTCGCCATAGATGGGTCACAGTTGGGAAAAAAATTTTTTCACTTTGCACAAAAGTGAGCCAACAAAGAGCCTAGTTTAGTAACATTTGCACACCGCTTCACGGGGGTGTGCAAATTGGATTCTTATGAAAAGAAAAATTCATTAAGAAAAAACCAACTGACAACCACAAAAATTTTAATTATGAGTAGTTTGTTTTTCAAAAATTTGATAAAAAAACTTAAAACGGAATAATAATTATCGTCTTGGTTTGGAACAATTTCAGCTTAGCTTTGCAGCGAATGATGATGGAAAGCCTATTTTTACAGGGTTATTGTTGCAAATTGTTAAAATTGCTCTTTCCTCGTTCCCACTTCCCTCGCAGTGTTGCAGCAATAAATTCATTTTGCTTAACGTTTGTTTGTTAGATAACAGAGAAACGTTTAGCGTAAAAATAAACCAAATAACTAGCATATAGAGTGTTTCGAAATGTTCATATCATGCAAAACAAATAAAAAAAGGACCATTATTATTAATTAATTATTGCGAATTTGTTAATTGTAGAGCGTGATTTGTTAATTTTTCTTAATCCTACCTCGCAGCTTCTTCGTGGTCGAATTGTTCGACTGTTGTGATTTTTTTCGCTTCTTCTCGAAGTTCTGTGTTTCGCTTGGTTCAGCTTTGCGATGAAAAGCAGTGTGAGTTGAGCTAACTTTGTAGTTGTTTTTGCGATCTTACATTCTTGCTCGAACTTCTTGCTACATTCTGATTTTTGTTTTCCACTTGGATAATTGGATCGTTCGATTTGTGCTTTGTTCAATTGTTGTTCCATTCCATTTGCAACGCTGAAGAATCACAATAAGCATAGCTGTGAATTGAAACAAGAAAAAAAAAATCACAAACGGCTATGTGTTGACTTTAGCATCGGTTGTTTAATAATAAATTCAACCGTTTGTTTCACTTTGTGCGGTAAATATATTTTTAACGAAAAATTTTTTCCCCCCATAATTTAATGATCAATTTTTATTCCATGAAATAATTGTATTGCGTTGCATGATTTCAATGTTCAATCCAATTCCGCTTGCCAACGTATAACTTCAATATTAGTGCAATGAATAATAATGCTAATAAATATTTGAATAAATAATCGTTTGAAAAGTCAAATGTTGAAGTTGTTCAGTAGTCGTTTTTAATCGGAAAATTCCAAGTTTTGGAATGTAAATTGTGCTTGAAAGTTGATGTTATCGTTGATGATAATTATGCTCAGATCGTATAAATGATGCTGCCACTGAATGATATTCTTTTTCTGAAGTGACAAAACATTTTCAATTGTTCAGCTTTGAATGTTGATACGGAAATGTTTTTCTTGTTTTATTGAACAAAATAAGCAAACAATCTTTTTGCATAATAGCCGAATAAATAATCTTTCAAACTCATTTGAACAACTTTAGCATCGATTTGACATAAAATAAATAAGTGAATTCATTCCTTTTTTTGAAAATCATGCAAATTCTGATTTTGCAAACGTTTATTGATATATAATAAATAGTGTAAAATCGATTCTTGACGATTTATTCGAATGCTTTATGGTCAACAAATGGATAGGCAGAAAATTCGCACATTTTCTCACCAACAGAACCGTATCCCCAGCTTATGAAACAAGTTTCGCACAGATGCATAACGGGATACGGTGTGTTGGCTGTACTCTGCACAAGCCATTTCACTGAGTTCCTTCCGCAAATTGCGCAATACAACGAACACGGGTGAGGTTTCAAAATATCTATTGGATAACATCTGCGTTCTTGCGGATCGCTGGGATGCGCCAAACGAACGTCAACAAAAACCATCAAATGCTCGCAAGTACCTTGGTGTAAATACAAGTACGGATTACCAAGACGAAGCTTCAGGTCGAGAAAAGTCGTATCTTCCATCGGTGCTCTGCTGAAAGGACCTATATCGTTGAAACGATTTGACGCCCAACCGATGATCTCTTCGCTTAGGTCGGTCGCGTCTTCGTGGCGCGTGTCCACGTAAAAGACGCCATTGATGTAAAAGAATCCTCCTTTGTATATGTCTTTGGCGAAAAAGCCCAACTCCTGCGACGGACAATCACTGTAATCTTTGATGGGGGCGAAATCGTTGCGGCAGGTGATTTGATCGCGCAGCACGCAAAGACTTTGACTGCCAAGAATGAGAAACGAAGAATCGAAACGTCTCAGACAATTGTACTTGTGTGAATAAGTTATGGGCGTTTGGGCTGTTGGCGAGAGCATCGCAACAGTCAAGATCAACTCTTCAGTGCGGCCATTGTTGACCAAAGGCTGATTTGCAGGCTGCACAGCTTTCATTTCCGATAAAAGTGCGTCGTTTATTCTAGAAAATCGGCTCACCCGACGGACGGCTTGCTTATCCAACAAAAACTGTGGATTCGAGTTGAGATTCATCGTCATCTGTACGGTTTCCAAGTTGAAAACTTCCTGCATTCTTCCGGCACAATTTTCACCGTCCGTCAACGCCACTTCCGCATTCGATAAGCTGGAGCTCATGTGCTTAGGGTCGCACAGCTCTTTCAAATTTTGAATCTCTTCCTCGTTCATTCCAAATATTTCTTGCAGTTCAACGTCTTCATCGCAATCGTGCTGCACACCGTACTGCTCAACCGCTCCGACCGCTTTTTCAGCGAAATCTTTAATACTTACCTCGTCTGTTATGTTCCACCTGCGATCAGGCCGTTGTTTACTGTCCATCGATGTGAAAAAAGCGAAAACTATTAAACAAAATATTAACACCAGAATGAACAGAAACATTCCAAACGACATCATTTCAGACAACATATATATATTATAGTGTAAATCATCAAACAGATTGGACGTATAACTTCCTACACTTCTGACTTTACATTATTGCCAACTTTTCAAAATAAACATTTTTTCAGTTTGAAGACTAACAGACTAAATAATTAGGCGAAATCGAAATCAGATCTGTGACATGTCGACCGGCAGCAGATTTCACTCAGAGCAGTCAATCATCATTCATTACAAGGTGTATTACAGTGGTATAGTTGCGATGCCTGTTTTATTCTTATTTGTATTATTATCCTTATTAATTACTTATTAAGAAATCTATTATAAATCGGTTTCGAATTTTTTGACGTTTCAGAAAAACAATTTGAACTAAAAACTTACGGATTGAAGAAAGATTTCACACAGAGAGTTCATAACATAACATTTATAATATATTAAATTATTTAAACTTACTTTTATGACAATTTTGATATTATTTTAAAAGTCCACCAAAAAGAACCAGTCAGAAGCTAAAATTCGAAAAAGCTAGAAAATTTTAGATGTAGTATACTGTAATTATGATTTTGATTTTCAAGATGATGCTCCAATTGATGGTATTTTTTCACAAACAACCAACTATGCTTATTTTCACTTGAAAACTGACCTTTACATTTTTTTATTTCTAGAAATTATTTTTTTATTCGGAAAAGATTGCTTGTTCTATTTTCTAGTGTAACGAGCCGCTCTCTCGGGAGGACTCGTTCGCCACCCCAACCGGACTATTATTACAGTCGTCGCCAGGCGAGTCGACCGACAAATTCCTCCCCGCGGTTATATCCTCAGTTTGGCTTCCGTCGCCTCTGATGCCCTTTCTCCCGGGTTCGTGCTTTCTCGGTAACATTTTCGCATTCACAAGACATGTAAAGAGAACAGTGTTTATTAACAACTTCAAACAAGGGCCGTTACCGATCCGCCACAGCAAAATTCTAGAATCAACAACAACAACACGATCGTTCACACTCTACCACCCAACCAACCTACCACCGTAATCCTTTGTCGATCTTCAAGTATATGTACACTTACGGTAGCTTCATCGTTCTTCCATTTCGTCGAATGGACAAATGCAGTTGGTGGATCAGTCCACGTCGGCTGCACTAGGCTGCAATGTATTTGTTTTAAGTTTTGTTGATTGGTCCTTTCTGTGCAAAGTGGTCTGGGTGTTTGTATGCCTCTGTCAGTGCAAACTTGGCGCTATATCACAAGAACAGCATTTTTGTGAAATGGTAAAAGTACAAATTTCATTATCATACAGTCGTAGAAACATCTTTGGTAAAAAGTCATGTTCATAATTTCGACGTATTTTTTTCAAGTTCAAACAAGCGTAAGCATTGTGCGTCAACACTGAGTACACCTGGTAACGTGGTATTGCTGAAAATACATTTGCTCATTTCAAACGCATACTTTGTAGTGTTAATTAGAAAGGGATTATTAATTAGCTTCCGGGTTGAAATTGTTGTTTTAATTGATTTTAGTTGAATTATTTTGTATTTTATTGTCTGTACAACAGTAGGCTAAGGCAGTGCTAAGCGAAGAATAAAACATCCAAAATTACATATTTTTAAAATCTTTCAAATTTATAATGTCAACTTAAGGACTAGATATATTGATGTTCTTCGATACAGTTTGCGCGCTACTTATTTATTTTTGTTGCAGTGCAACTGTGATTGTTTCCAGTTGTATATTGTTTTATTGTTGTAATACAACTTCATTTTATGCAGAAAACAATGGCCATCGAAATGAACCATAAGATCGAAATATTAATTACTTACATCCCTAAATATTCTATTCTAGATTTGTTGTTTTAACTAAAGCCTGAATGCGATATACTTTCATCCTATTTATAGATTTGCAATTTTACGTTACTATTGTTGATTAGCGCGGCTGCGTAGAATTGAAGCGTTCTTTTTACTGTATCGAGTTAAACAGAAATTAACAAAATTAATTTTTTAAACTGTTGAAAAATGTTTGAAAAATTTTGCTACTCATTTGATGTCCAATCTTTTCACTTCAGTACGTATAAAGAAGTTCAAGTATTGTGGAAGAACGATTGATGTGCGCTAGAGAGAGTTAATCACAGACTCACATCGTTCACACACAGTCTGTTAACGTTTTCGCTTTTCATGTAAAGAAAAGAAACATAATTTTACGTTTTGTTTCTGATAAGTATATATATGAAAGAATTACATCCACGTCTTTCTTATTTATCTTGACAGATTATTTAAATTATAATTGGCCTTCCGTTGTCATGTCACTGATAGTGTTCTGTAATTTTTCTTGGTATGTATGAAGTATGTGTGCCGTTCTAAATACCTGAAATAGTTTCATTTATTGCGAACAATCTTGAGATATAATTGAGAACGGCATGTCTTTAGATATGTTCTCTTAATTTTCACTTTTTCAGTGAGACTTATTATTTACTCCTGCATTACATTTGGCTCTGCTTCGAATCAGTCGACTTCAGTTGATACTAATTACAAATATGCTGCGGTCATATATTAATTCATATATAAACATTCAAACGAGCTTGAGGAAATTTATATTAATATAGTGAAATGAATTTGCATATTAATAATATTTATTATATTTTCCTAAAATGTCAATGGAACGTGCATTGCAATAAGAAGCGTACGGTTAACGAGATTGATAGGCCATTGCAAATTAAAGAGTAGCTTATTCGATTAAGGGCTTTTTGTGTTAATTTTATTTTCGTTTCTTGAAAATGACTCGTGATAATTTTTGACTGCGGCAGAAAGGTGGACTTAAAAGTTTGGGAGACATTTATTGTGGTAAGTTGCATTTTGTGAGCGTTTGTAAGTAATGGTTTAATGACATAGATGAGAATATATATGGAGTCTATCATTTACTGACAAAATTATTATCACAGTGTTAGCAGCAGCAGCAGCGGCAGACAACGTTCTCTTTGTTTATTATTGTACTAATTAACCAGTGAAGCCCGTTTTAAATGACTAAAATGTATTACTTTTGTTCCTGTTTCTATTATTTTTTATTCAAAGCTTCTACACTTCTTTTTGAGAAGTGTGCATTTAATTGAAAAGAAAAGTTTCTTATAATTTTTGGAAATTCTCTTTTAACGCATTATTTGTAATTCTTATCTGTGTTAAGATGAACATTGGCTACTATTGCGTTTGATTTAATGTTGGGCATTTTTACAGATATGATGAATACTGAAATCGCGGAAAACATGAAGCAAAGCTTAAAACAAGAGGGATGTTTGGTGCCCATGGGTTCACATTTTGTAAGTCTGGACTACGAATACTTGGAATAGTGGCTGTTATCTTTCAGTTTAATTAAATGATCTGTATAAATGAAGGTTGAATCACTGCAGTGTTTGCAAACCTGTAGCTCGTGAATTTCACGCAGCAAAATCTTTGTATGCAATACTCTTCATGTATCGCAATTTGTTTATTTTTGATAATTTCATTTGTTTTCATTTAACACTTAGTTAAACTTTAAAACATGCATCTTTATATTGTTTTCAAAATAGATTTCTTTTATTATTTTCAAAAATGATTTTTTCATTCAGTCAAATTTTATTTTATTTCATGCTTTGCTAATATTTTTTTGTTTGCTTTTTTTATTTATACGTAAACACGTCTTTTACAGCAGTTAACAAGAACAGTAGTATCCAACTGCAACAGAGCAACAGCTCTGATCTAAGAACACCCTGTTGCATTACTTTTAATTTTCTAAATTTGTATGGGTTTTAATCACTTTATTTAATTCTGTTTTATTCTCATTAACGACTATAACATATCTGCTCCTTCATTATTGTTTCTTCTTCACATTTACTTTTTTGCATGTGTAATCAACATCTATTTGATAAACTGAATAGTATATATCGGGTTGATTGTTTTTTATTGGAAAATATATAATTGATGCAACGAAATTTATTGCTACAATAGGTATTATTATTGTTATCACACTTTTAAATAATATATGGTCACTTTCTAATTACTCTCGTATCTTAATAATGGATTAAAATGTGGTGAGCAGCTAATTAAACAGCTGGAATTAAAAGTATGCAAAATATTTTATAAAAGGTTGAAATTTGCTGTTCGCTATGTAATGACCGGAGTTCGTGCTGAAGGCGCACAAACGTGATGCCTCCGAGTGCCTGTTATTTTTTTCATCGTTCTTCGAAGACGTCGTGACAGTGTGGCGCCGCGATGGCTTATACTAACATGAACGATCTCTGGATTCGATCATTTACGTTCGATTGGAGCCACGTTTGAAACATTTCGGCGTGTTCTGCGAAGGGTATACAAAACGATGTACGTGTTTTGACCATTATTGTTACAGTAAGTAGAAGTTGATGTATTGGCCAGTGTGAGCATTTTGTGTGCTATAATCAATAGTCGTGTTGTTTGTGTATTTCTATGTATTTTGTATTGTTGAACAGTAATAAAGGTTGGAAAGGAATCGAATCGCTATCAGCTATTGTTGGTCGGTCCAATAAATGTGCAGCGAGATCTCATTTTATCTGAGACTGAATTTTCATATAAAAATAACAAAATAATCCTATGTATAATATTGGCGTGCAGCATTTTCTTGTAGTTTGCTGCTATTCAAACATCTTCATGATTTACTGCTTATTCAAAGTGCAACAACAAAATTGTTCCGGGTTAGCAACACAGATAACAAGTGAAATCATTCTCACTTAATGTGAAACATATACAAGCCATCAATTTTTGCATGAAATTTCCTATGTTTATCTATAGCAATTCGTTAAAAACAAACGTTACTAGTTTTCAAATTGAATGCATATTCTCTTTTCAAAAACTAATGATGTTCAGGTGAGCATCACGTGTTTAACAAAACGCGGTGATTCAAATCACATCAACATTACTCACAAATTCAACACTTACTAAAGAAAAAATTAGTGAAACCATAACAAAACAACAAAAATACCAAGTTAGGTGCAAAAACAATATGTACCAAAGACATCAAATGTATGAAAAATTGCAGCTGATGCTATCATCAACATTGAAATCCCAAAACGAATTAAGATAATCTGACATAAATCGATAAATACGATTGGACGGAACGTACCCCAAGGTTAGTCGCCATTCTGCAAATTTCCCTGATCAAATAAAGTCCGCTTTGCAGCAATTTAAGATTTTCCATTTCTCTAAAATATCAAAAGCTGTAGTCTTCGCTGTTATTGTGATTTTCGAAAGTAGGCTTTTGACACAAATTTCGCTTTTTTGTAAAATATGGCTAAATTCTGATAAATGAGAAGGTTGTGGAAAGTTTTACGGCAAATGAACAACGATTAGACTGCATACACAGCAATCTGCGCAGATATACATCTCTTTACATGAATACTCTCTGAATTATAGCAACAACTTC
>NW_003526941.1:2425976-2429315 GCF_000181795.1 Trichinella spiralis
GTGAAATTTCTCCTGACCGGGGATTGGCTCTCCCACATAACTAGGCTTAAATGGTACTGGAATTTGGCGCGAAAAAATAGCATATGCCAAGCAGCTGTGACTCACTCTGACCGGACGGACGATGAACACATGGCGGGATGTTGTTTTATGTTTGGAACTATAGACACATGTTTTGCGCGATGAAAATTTCAACTATACAACAGGGTCAACGGAGAATGCTTTTTTCTTTTTCGTTTCATTGCTGCTTTCATTTCAAAAAAGTCATCGCTACTTATTTCTTTTACTTTGTTGCAACACAATTTTTTATAAATACTTTTTTTTTCAGAATTATCATCTCTTTTGAATGTAAATTCTTCTTCTTTTTCTTCAACTTCAATTAAATTTTTCTATTAAGCATTGCCGTTGATGAATAATAGTATTGTTTTTTAAGTGCTGTTTATTTAAATTGAAATGCGCAACGTGAATTGTAAGCCGCTTGTTTGTTATTCGTATTCGCGCTTTACAGATGAAAAACGCCGCCTTCGAATGACATAACAAGATATTGTCGTTGAATGCAAATAATACAAACAAAGCCAAAGCACACGCACAAACAGCACAAATAAGCGTGGTGCACAATTTTCTCAAAATAACAACCATCTGTTCAACAGCCACTTCGACATTTTCTGTGTATTCTTTACAAGACAAGCAAGCAACTCGACTTTAGGAACAAATATCATCACGCTTTGATGACGATGCATGAATAATAAATAAGTGCAAATAAGTGTTGAATTTGTTGTCTTCGGCATCGTTGTGGTCATAAAAGTCAAAGGAAGTTTGCTAGTTTACTAGCCCAGGTCATTGTAGTACGTTAGCTGGGTTCTGATATGACTGAGGGAACAAGGACACGGATGTTTGGAAAAGAAGGACAAAAAGGGGCGAAATACTTATTCGGCTCTACTTTTCTTCCACTGTAAATATCGAATAACATTTCTAGACAAATGCTATATTTGGAGTTTGATCTTTGCCGAAATCAACAAATGCAATACACCATTGCGCAGTTGACTGATGATATAAGCGAACCTCAGCCACGCCCTGTTTTCCCAATATCCGTATCCGTTTACTGGTTGCCATTCTTTCCCAAGTGATTTCTTCAACTCTTCCAGATATCTTGCTCCACATCCGTGCATCTCATCGTGCAAGAAGCAACAACACTGCTCTCCACGAAAAACCGCAACCACGAAACGTAACCCCGAAAAACCTTACAACAGCTCCCCTTTCACAACAAAAATCTTCGCTTTTTTAAATTACGTTACATTACATTATGCATTCAACAAGGAAAACAACAATTGTTGTTCATTTCTTTTTTCCAGTGTGTTAGCTCTTACTTGCGACCGCTTGTTGCCGCGACTAGCGTTGTGCGTTTTGAACATTAATTTGATTTGATTACATCCGCATCTGGCTTAAATTACTCATCCATCGTTCATATATTCATTGGTCGCTCAACTGATATTATCAAAAAATCACTATGACAATATGCTTTCTTGAAAGAGTGAGTCGGCTTTTGTCGGTCCGCTTCACGCACACATTGATCTGTGCACACTGTTATAGCGGCGGTAAAATTTGGGGTCGTTTCATTTTGAAAATTTGACTGATTGAAAGCAACTTAAAAATGCAATTTTAACTTCAACTGCAAGGTGTAATGTTCTGTTGAACTTATTTTTCTACTTTTATTTTTAATTTCTTTTTTTCTTCTTCACAAAGCAACGCTCGAGAGTAGTAATAGGTTTTTATGATAAATTTTACTGCCAGTTCAATGACCGTAACTATTTTGCGGCAATTGTTGAAGGACATTTCAAGAAAAAACATTCTGAACCATATTATTTCAAAGAAAGATTGGAAATGTAATAAAATACTGCTTTTTTTCGCTTTATATATATATATATATATATATATATGGGCATTTTAATGGATAGCATTGAAAGCATGGATGTATTATTGTAGTTTTGTAATTTTTTAGTGGGTTTTCACATTTGAACAGCTTAATACAACCAACGAAAGCAGTGTTGGTGAACAGTGCGCTTTCCAGTACTATTTTCTGATCAGAATATAATAAAATGGCTAATTGTTCAATTGGGCGAAAGTGAAAGGAGGAAATGGAGTAGGAGGCAAAGCATGCAAGACTGGGCTAATTCAAGCGATTTAGCATACAAATAATTTGCACGAATTGCTTGTTCAAAGAGATTGTTCAACGACGAGTAGCACGCCCAGGGAAAAATCTCATAATTGAAGTAGAAAATTAATGGCATTTATTATCACATTCATTAGTTATTTATAGCATTTATAGATGTAATTCAACTCTTATTTCAATCGAAAATTTTACATACTCCACATTGAATGCAAACAACTTTCACGTTTGCAATTTAATAAATTTTTTCTATCTTGTACTATGTATGATAAAAGATTTGTCAGAAACGGTTTGTGTGCAATTTTTGTTAATGCTTTATTTGCAGTTGGCTTTTTCAGTCATTTTGTAATACTTGGATTAGATTTATATTTTGAAGCTTATTCTCAATTGTCATCATTATCGATGACACAAAAAAGAATACTGGTAATAATTAAACAAAGAGGGGGGATTTTTCAGATCTCATTTTCACATTTCAAATCGACAAAACCTAAGCCCGTTGATAGATCATCTTCGATTTATTATTATTCGTCCGTAAGAAAAACGATTTGATCAATTAGCAATAATGCAAAGCTGCATAAAGCCGAAGTTGCAGTATGTAGCATTCATTTTCGAACCGCGTTTAGTGCTCTATTTAGAGGCAGCTTTTTCATTTCAAGCAGGTGCCGCGGTTGTTCCGTCGCAATAGATACAAACAGCCCACCTGCTGGAAACAGACGTGAGGTCTCACAAGAAAGAAGAAAGGCGCACGTGCTTTGCGAGGTTGGAGTGGGCTAGCCTGTTGTCAAATTGCTTTTGTATATATATATATATATATATGTATTTTTATTTATTTACTAAAATCGAGATATTAAATTGATGATTGACAGCATATTTTTCTGCTTGATTGAATTATTGTTTGCTATATTATGGATTGTTAATCGTATGCTAGATGGTGGGATAGAATGGTAGAGGAAGAAGACAACAAAAAAGAAAGAATCCGCGGGAAAATTAACGCCTGAAAACGTGCGCGTATTGAACATGCGAAAGAGGTGCGAATAATAAAAGAAAAAATCAATCTCACCGATTATATGCAACGTTTTTATCAATTAACGGCTTTTGCTTTGACGATGAGAATAGCAGATAATAATACGAATAACAAGAATAATGATAATAATAATCACAGCAACAACAACAAC
>NW_003526941.1:2445699-2447614 GCF_000181795.1 Trichinella spiralis
CCCTCCTGTGCTCATCTCCTCTCCTCTAAACCTATTCATCTCCAAAATGGACTTATTTAAAATAACTTACCTGAGTTGCCAATACTTACCTTAATGCTTTTTCAATTTTTGCGATGAAGTACATCAAGAACTATAAAATTAACTGGAAAAAATACTTACCTGAAGATGACTCGAAGTTTTCAAACAAAGCAACATGTTCCAAACAGGTTTTAGATTCAGTCCCTAGCTGTTTCGGTTCATTTGCAACTAAAAAATGCAATTGAAAAAACTTACCTCAAGACTTCCTTGAAGTTTGCAACATGTTTCAAACAGCTTTTGCATTCAGTCCTAAACTGTATCGATTACTTTTCATCCAATGCAAAACAATTCATCTAAAATTGGTATAACAAAGAACAAAAAATAAAAATACTTACCTGAAATTAAAACCTAAATGACCTGATGAGAATAAAATGTACAAAGTGAAAATGAGAAAAAATAAAGAGAAAAGTAAAACAGCGTACAGCATTTCTGACATTTGACAAACAGCAAATGAACTAAAAGTTTCTAAATACATTATCTAAAACAACCATATAAAACGTAATCCATACGAATGACAGTGCATTTAATTGGAATTTCACATTACTTACCTCTGTTCAGCTTCACCGGTGAAGGTGATGCTAATTTGTATTAAACCTTAAAATTACATATTAAATAAATCATGTAAAAATAAAAAAACAACTAATTATATATTGCCCTTGCTTCACCGTTAAAAGCGTGCAAACATATCCATCACCAAAATAGTAATTCATGATTAGGAACTAAAAAGCACTAACCAAACATTTTTGCTTGAATATAAAAATCATTATCATGCAGCGCTATCCGTCTTAAATTACTTTTTATATGCCCTTTTCACATTCATTGGTCTATGTGATCATATTTATACAAGTGAAGCACGAAATGTTGAACACAATAACAATATAGTATTGCTTACTTATTTCCATCAATCGGTTAAGTATCTCATAGACTATGTGAATACAATAAATGTCCTTGTATGGAACTGTAATGGATGCCTTTCTTGCTTATCTGACATCTAAAAAAATTAAAAACATCTTTAATATGTTATCTTAAAATCATTCCATTTACCATTTAATTTCCATAACACGTATTTGTAGCATTTTTTAAATTGACGTGAATATTGAAGGTGAAGTCATCTAAAAACAGAAAACAACTGTTTCATAATATATAATAATAACAAAGGAAAACATTAGTTTCCATTCACCATACATGTGAAGTCATGCAAACAGCATGCATAAAATACATGGACCACATTATCCATATGTAACTTACATCTTTCATAATGACAGTTGATATTAAAGAGTAGAATCCTAGTTGAGCCCGTGCACGCCTCCCTGACGATGCAATGAATGATTGTACCCTTTAAAAGTTGTACCATAATAAATAAATTTTTGCCTAAAGGAGGAAAACTTTTGCCCCCCCGTAAATACCACCTAACCCCTCCCCCCAAAATAACCTTAAAAAACCTAAATATAATGGATTTAATTTAATGGACCTGAAATTTTTTACCGGGATTGGAATCCCATGCCATTAATACCCCCGGAAACCCCGGAACCTTAAAAAGGGAAAATAAATGGGAAAACCTGAAAACCTGGTCCAGGGGAGGAAAAACAAAATTCCCCGAATTCCTTACCTTAACGGTATAAATTAACCGAAGAACCTTTCTCGAACCTTACCGCCCATTTTATTTTCCCCCAAGGGAAACATGGCCTCTTGCCCCCTGAAAAAGGGCCGCCTTTCCCAAAAAAAAGGGTAAAATCTCCCCCAATTTATTTTTTGGCCCACACACGGGGCCCCACGGAAACGCTTCCCCGGGTTTTTTTATCACCCCCCCCGGCCCCTCCAAAACATCGGAAACACC